>NC_049984.1:27824006-27826253 GCF_000003815.2 Branchiostoma floridae | reverse complement strand
GCCCGTACAAGCTTTCCGGTGTATATTCCTTTCCCGGCATATATTCCTTTCCCGGCATATTCCCGGTTAAAAATCGCGGATCGACCCCTCCCCCCCCCCCCAAAGTGTAGACTATTTGACATGAAAGACATCTGAAAAGAACCGAAAGAACCGACTTCATGGGCGTTGACCTCGCTAGAAATCTAGTTCATGTGATTTGGAGACGAGCCTCCCCCCCCCCCCCAAAAAAAACGCCAAGCTTCCCAGAGAGACCGGTGAAGGAGGCTAATCAAACGCTTTCCTGAAATCTATAAAACATGCATATAAACGTTTGTTGGAGTTAATGTACTTAGATGTTAAAGAGTCAACAACAAAAAGATTATCCCGTGTTCCGAAATTCTTTCTAAAGCCCGACTGATTTGGGGCAATAAGTGTATGCTTTTCTAAATAATTAGAAAGACGTGTATTCAGTATTGCGGTAAACAGTTTGGAAAGACAAGTCATGACAGTGATTCCCCTATAATAATGCGAATCGTCTTTGGAACCTCCTTTGTGAAGCGGTACGATATGGCTTTCGCACCATTGTTTGGGGAAGTGACCTGATGACATTATTAGGTTGAATAAGTTAGCCAGCGGTTTTGTAAGAACATGGGATGCAGATTTCAACATCTCGTTTAATATCAAATCATTGCCGGAAGCTTTGCCTTTCTTAAGTTGGGATATTACTTGCTTTATTTCGTTTGGATGTATGTCTGCGTCTAAAGGGTTGAAATTTGACAATTCAGTCTCAAGTTCTTTCAACTTATTTTCAATATGAATATGAAAGCTGTTGTCTGTTTGTGGTAAGCTTGAATCGGATTCCCTTCCAAATAACTGTTTGAAGTGTGTATGAAGGGCTTGTCCGTCAGTCGTTTCATCCGTAGACATTTGGTTTTCCTTATAAGTCGAATGTAGTCTTTTTTCATTTTAAAGTACTTGCCCCTGATGAAAGGATCGTGGGTTTTTTTCGAGAGAAGTTTACAAAGATGAGACTTCGTCTGACTGATGCGCAGTTCTCTGTAAACCAGATTTTCTTGTTTTGGCGTTTATTATGCAAATTGTTTGTTTGCTTTGCGCAGCGTAGCTTGAGTGATTTTTTACCGGCTTCTGTAATAACGTTACTAGTTCTGAGAACGCATTTTCAATTGAGCTCGAAGTTGGTGTGGTTGCCACATCTTTTTTCATAATCTTGTCTATTTTCAATGTGAATTCGGGCCTGCTGACAATTTCAATAAACTTTTCTTTTGACTCGGCGTTCCACACAAACGTACGGTGAGGCCGGGTATTCAAAGATGTTTTCTCAGGGTTTGGTTTGGAGTTACAGTTTAGAATCATAGAAAGTTTACAGTGATCTGAATGGGGTGTTAAAGAGTGAACGTGGAAGAAAGAAACTTTAGAAAAGAGGAGATTTTCATCGACGAGAACATAATGAACGGAGCCCGCCCGACATCCGTCCAATACTACTGATTATAGATTTTCAATGAGACTTACCATGTCTCCAAAATGGACCAAGGCATAACTAACTGACCTTGTAAACAGCCAATATTTGTATGAACTTTAATTTCTGACATGTGAGAAATATGTAGGGTATGAGTGGAGTGGACGGGCACACTAAAAACAATTATGTAAACAAGAATGTTGTGATACACCAATCCAAAGGCTACCAAATGGGCCACAAAGTAAACAGACCAGTCTGCTTCAGCGCAATACAACAATTTTGACTAAGAAGACATCGGGCGAACCTCGGGCGAACCTCGGACGGAGGCCGGCAAAGGCCGTCCGAGTTTAAACCGAAGGTCATTAAGCCTATCAAGCTTCCGACGACACCTGCTCGTGTTTCGCCAGATACTCTGCATGATAACGTCCGGCGTCCGCAGCTGAAGAAAGGAAAATACTTTTCCAATGCCTAATTCTTATTTATAAGACAACATGGCGCCCAGGCGGAAGGCTGCGTCGAGCGCTCCTGCAAAGAAAAAGCAGAGAAAAGAGGCTGAGGTCTCTGAGTCTGAAGACGTGGTGCCAGAAGAACATGATGGTACCGAAGAGGAAGCACAAGAGACCCAGGGGAAGCCTAATAATCTCGAATACGCCATCGCCGACTTCTATGACTCGAATAAGCTTTTTTATGATAAAGGGGACCCTGACTACAGGAACAGGGAGAAGAAGAGGCTGCTTCTACAACAGTTTTGCAGCAGTCCTTCCATTTTGTGTGCCCTATATTATTCATTT
>NC_049984.1:27789514-27823906 GCF_000003815.2 Branchiostoma floridae | reverse complement strand
GAGTGGATAAAATGTCTGCTTGCCCATGAAAGATGGGGGCTGGCCAGTGGCGAAGTTGCCCCTCGAACTTCAGTGGTGAGTTGTGGAAGGAGGGATCTGACACATCTGAAGCATACACAAGTTCAAACGGACTCCAATTAAGATGAAGCCACCACACGTCGCCTGGAACCTTCTTCGTCCACCTACATGCATTGTAAAGATGACCTATCTTTTCTTTCCAGTGCCATGTTGCGAGGCATCAAGGTCATACTGACAACTTGGCTCGAAGTAACCTGGGAGTACCGCTTGGGCACCGATGATCATGTTTTTGTACCAACAAATGTAGAAAATAAGTTTTCAAATGATAACACTTCAATGTATAGGCTGATCCGGACTAGAGTTTACACTTGCATGTAATTTTTTGTTTGTTTTTTTGACATAATCTTAAAAAAAATACATTTTCTTCTGTGACTTTTGTTCGCTTTAGAAGTTTCGGGCAGTGTGTCAACTTATCTGACACACGACTTACAAAAAATCCAGTGACCTGAACCTGGACCTAACCAAACAGATTCCTAACCTTTTCAGACTGACTTCTATTACAAGGAAGAAAAAGAAGCAAACCAAACACGGAGACTGACATGTAGCTACTGTCCAGAGTCTGGCCATCATAAAGGACAAGGAAAGGATCCCTCCTGGCTGCTAACATTTGGAACTGTGACCACTCCAGAAACAAGGCTGCCAAAATAGCAGCAGATATTTTCCACAGCTGGGCAACGTGAGACCATGCCCACTTTATCATAGCACTGTGTAGTCTGTTGTAGTGTGTTATTATAGGTGCTGCAGATACTTCTGTTCTATGTTGTTCTGCGACTGAAATCATGTTTGGTGCATTCCACAAGTTCTGCACAGATGACCAATTCCAGAATTTGTGGAGTACTTTCATGTCTAGCCTAGACCAGATTCCACGTCACCCCAACCAGATTCCATACCCTTTACTGCACGTTTGTAACAAACGGTAAAAAGATTTCTGATGGCCTCTTAGAGAAGAAACACAGTGTGGATGCCCCTGTTACACGTGGAACATGTAGTAATACAGACACGACTATGACTGATGCTGAAGAACAGGTGCTGAGGTATGTCACAGGGTGTATCCAACAAGCTATTGAAACACTACCAGAAATACAACAACAATACTGCTATAAACAATTGATAGATTCTATTTCAGCTCTAATGAGGCGGAAGGGTTGAAAAGACCTAAAGTTGGTGACAAAATGACTAATACTAGTATTCACGAAGGTAAAATAAGATTCTGATGACTCCGATAAACATCACAAAAGAAAAAAAAAATTTGGGTTAACTTTCACGTTTATAAGGTAACAACCATATAAATACATTAGATATGCGGTTGGTGTATTTTATCTTGCATTTCTTAATATGCCAAGCCACATAATTTAATTTGGTCGGTATAATTCCAGAGGTGGTGAATCCAAAACACAGACACTTGTTGAAAAACTGGAGGTAGCTTAGGATGAGGGTTTTAAGATCAGAAGCTTTCTGTCAGGTACAGTTGAAAAGCCTTATTTTCATAATTTTTCCTTATTATCCAGGCTCCATACAACAAGACCAGCCTATACATTTTGCCCCATTTTCCATTTTGGTGTTTCTCCTGGCTATTTGTGTGTTATATTTTTCCAATACTTTAATTCCTCTACGTCTGTTCAATGCTCACGAAGGTACCAAGTCTCCCTAGCACTTAGCCTGTCAAATCCAGTGTCTGGGTTACGACAAGGGCCTTGGGCAGGCGTTACTGACAGGAATGTCTACAATTTGATCAGGCAGGTGTATCCTATTGCAAAAGCCCTTGTCAAGGAACACTGAGGCTGCCAAGAATCAGACTTGAGGCAAATCTTGCTGCGTCTATACATGTTGAAGATGCCTTGAGTAAGACTAAGGCTGGTACGCTTCACAGCGATGAGACGAGCAGGAAGGTCTGCAACTTTCAAGCAAATACAGCCAAGTTCAAGACCCAGACAATGGGATGTGTTGAGGTCCCCAGTGGAGTTGGCGCTGGTCTGACCGGCAATAAATACTGTTGATGAGGACAAAACCCAACAGCTGGTAACCCAACAGCTGGTGCACGAGTACCGCGAAGTGTTCCAAGGAATCGGCAAGCTCAAGGATTTTCAAGTCCAACTCATCGAAGACAAGATGTCTATTGAGTTCTTTTAGTCGTGATTATACCGACAACTACGTATATTTTTACAACGAATTCTATGGGTGTTTTTTTATCCGACATGTACACTAATGTATAAAGTGGCGCTACGTACGCACAAATTAGGCGTTAGTTATAATATGTATCTAAATTTCTTAGAATTCCACCTTCCCTTGAAAAAGTGATCTTTTGGTACCTATGACGTTGTAAATCATTTTGCAATTTACGTGTTGTGGCGCTTCGATCCGGAGGTAACTTGACTTTGATTTGTCCTGTGCTATATGCCTTACACACCTTTTCCAATAGGCTCCGGTACCGTGCCGCGGACGCCGACTGTGCCGGAGCGCCAGGCAGAGGCGATAGTCGTTGTAACATGTGTACCTTATTAGCACCAGTAACTGTTTAACATGTTAGACTAACTCGCATGCGTATATGACGTAGCAAGAGACGCCCAAGAGAGAACCTCAACAGACAAAGAAGTCTGTGCAGAGACCTGAAGAATAAACAGCTTGAAAGTGCCTACTGGCCTGGTTTCATCCTGATGGATTCCTACCAAGAGGTAGAAGGACGGTCCGAGAACAGATAGGACGTGTCACAGTCGTGGCGAGCATTCGCCACATCGGAGAGAGAATGAGGTATGTTAAACTTTTCTTCATGTTTAAATTTCTGTATATAAGAGGTTTCTTCCACTCTTACCACTGACTGCTTCCGAGAGCACACCATTGGGTGTGAATAATCATGTGCTAGTGACCTATGGAATCTTGAAATGCCAGCAGTAGTTGTGCGAGGGGGCAGGTTGGGCTGCTGTAGTATAACAACTTGACGGCTGTATGCATCACAAGAGCATGAGTACGAGGTGCTGCAAGATGATGCCATGAGGAACATTGCAGCTCCTACAATTGAATTAGGAGTATGGAAGTTGATAAATATAAAGAACTCTGTAGCTTCTATTGATCCAAACATGGCATGTGATAATGGAATAGAACTTCTACAACACATTTTACATGTAAAAATGATGATATCAGTGATAAAAGGTATAATCACTGTGGTGCCAGCATAATGTTTATTTGCTAACCGGTCCAACATTTTTTTTTGCAGGCGGTCTAAGAAGAAAAAAAAAACTTTTTGTCCGGTACCCACCCTTGTATGCATGCTAGATCACGTCATTTGAAACTCGATTGTAAATATGACTTAATTTTTTTTTCTCGCGCCATGCTGCGAGGCAGCCGACACAGAGCTTAGGCTTGAAGTCACCTTCGAGTACGGCTTAGGGACGAATGTCCATGTTTATTTATACCAGGTTACCATAATTATACATTTTTATGTACAAAATAACTTTTCAAATGATAAATGAAGTTGACACTTCAATCAATAGCAGAACATCAACCAGAGCGTGTATCTCTGTACCCGTACCCGTACACGTACGGGTACGTTCATGGGTGTGCCCATTGTAATAAAGTTGTGCCACTTGCCCTAGGCGGAAGACCCCCTAAAAAGTCCCCGGGTAGACCAAAGATGTAGGCACCTAAGAACAACAAAAAAATTGAGAACTCTTGGGAAGATCAGTGGAAAAGATTAGCGGTGAACGTCAAAGGGGCCGCTGTTGTAGGTCTTGTCTTTTTCATCACAGCTCCCAGCGCGTGAGTAGCCGTGTGGTTACAGTTGTGTTCCGACAGCACCGGCTGGTACTGACGAACTTCGAGCGTCGCAACCGGGTGTATCGGGCTCTCGGCGGCATCCTGACCTACGGAAGTTGGACCTAACATTTCGAATTTGTCAGGAAATGAAATATATTGTCCAACATGCCCAATCTTTTCTCCCTCTGAATTTGGTTTGAGAATTATGCTTGGTTTGGAATTAAACATGTCTTGATTTGTTTGCGAGAATATACTGTTGACATACAGAATATGTACAGAAACGTTCAAGAGTGAAATAATTTTGTATTGTCACAGTTAGGTGAGGAAATAATATTCGTATACACGTATCTGTCATTTACAGCCACCTCCACGGGTAGAATTTCAGTAAAATGTTGATTTCATTGGGCCATCATATATGGTACAGAAAAGGACGTATCAATGAACGTATCACAAATTATTCAAACCTCTATCACTAATGTTGCTACTTTTTAATGTGTTACACCTGTCACAACAGTGGAGAAATATCATATTTATATACTCAAAATCCATTCCAGACTATGTTGAGGGAGTTCCTGGGGCCGATGGATGCAAAGCTGGATGTGTTGCTGGCACGGAAAGAAAAAGTTAAGTGGTGAAAACATTCACATATTAAATTGATCCATGCATTTGCACCTCCTCTACCTTGGTTTGTATTCTATTCTAGAGACTTTTGACTTGATCTACTTTTTACCCTCTCTTCCTCCAAAAGGCTAAAGACACGCACTACGTTGAGTCATTCAACAATGCGCTTTTGATCTACCATGACAAGCGCGTCGAGTTTGCAAAAGAAGCCTACCTAAGGAGGATATAAACAGATATCGAAATAGCATTTTACTTTTCCACAGGTATGCATGTCCCATAATATGAGCTTGCAGAAGCTGTGCTTGGATGGAAGAAAATTCTTGAAGTGCAAAATGAGAGCGTCTAACTCCTCAAGTCCCTTCACGAAGAAGTAATCGAGGGTGCAGGTCAAGGCTGGTCTGGAAACAGTTTTGTTATTTAATGTAAACAAAACATGCTGCATGAACTGTATTAACCGTAGGGTAAGGGACAGGGTACAATCGTGTGTTACACTACCATCTCAAAAAATCATGACAGCGACAATGAACGTCATTGCTCTAGGGCCGGAATCTGATCTGTTGCAGAGTCTTGTGTAAGCACCACCGTTCTATGACGAAGAACCACCAGCAAAAACGAAGATGTGGTACCATCAGACTGTGGATACACAGTCGATCGCCTACGTTGATAGCAAGAGCAGCGTGAAAAGTGGCATTTCGCACAACCAGAAAAAATCGTCCCACGGGCTCCCCTTCACTTTTCTAAGACGATTCCTCTTCAGCATCCACGACGCCATCACCGGCGCTCAAGTCAATCCAAGCTACTGACAACTAACCTGCATGTCCAGACGCCCCGACTGAGAGCTGTAATGAACATCAGCAACTGTTTCACAACTCCTCACATGCATGCTCTGAGTCAGCCGCCTCTACAGAGAGCTCCCTACTACTGGGACCCACAGAGTACCACAAGTTTCCATATCCCACATAAGATGGACAACTTCTGATAGTGAGCCCGAAGTTTGCACACAACATCAACCTATTCCCGCCTCCGGCAGGGCAAACATGAAGGGGAAACTAGCTTTAGGTGTGCAGCCAGATAAGATTTGTGATGACTTGAGAGAAGGCATGAGCGACAGAGATAACCGTGATAAAGATGCACAGTTGCGAGCACATCAATTTTTCAGCAAAAGGATCATTCATTGAGATGCAACGTAAAATGAAAGCAATTCCACGTGTTTGTTGGTAGAAAAGCTACAGAACATCCCAAAGCAGACGAACAGCAGTGACTTTAGGCCCGGGATATTTGCCTGCCAGTATGCGGAGTGTGAAAGCAGAGACGCCGCAATAAACTAAAGGTAGGCATTACTCTGCAGCTATAATGATGTGCTGAATAGAAACTGTTTCACCAACGTACAATTCATCACATTTACCGGAGTAACAGCTTTGTCTTTTGGAACATCTCCAAGGCAGACCCCACCAAAGGCAAGAACACTGGTTGCAACGCCTTGTGAGAGGATGCCGGTGATGGACTTAAAGGACGCCTTGAAGAATGTTTGTACTTGCCTGGTGTCCAATTAGAGGCAAGAAACATTTGTTATATTTTTAACTATGTATCAGTTAACTAGATAAAAATTTTACCAATAATGTATTACATGATGACAATGTTTCTTACTACATATAATATCTATAGCATAACAATATGTTTATCATAGTGCCTCTGGCTTCTACACTTAGGGTCAGTTAAGGGTGCATTGGGCACTTTTTTTAAACAACTGGGCCTTTAGTCAAAACCGATGACAAAGATTTTGTTATCAAGCCAAATGTACCCATCTGTCTTGAGAAGTTTTGATCATTAAGAAATAACTCCTTCAAGATGAGTTGCACCTTGAAAGTGTGGAATGCCATGAGCAATCATATGGTTGGTGGCAACAAAATGCCCATGATATCGAGCTTGCAAAGTGCACTTGCTGTAATCAAAGACGTTTCTGTTAGGAACAAGGAGTTTAACAACATTTGGCTAAGGGAAACAGATAGGGATATCATAGAAATACCTAAAGATGGATACTGCATGTACCATAGCCCTTAGTGCTGTGTACGGTGAGCATTACGTACATATAGGTGGTTACCGCCAGTCTATAGATGACGCCATTAAGGATGTGATAGAATGTCATAGTTTTTACAAATTAGTACGAGAGTTCAGAGAAGATCTAGAAGCATATAGAATGTATGACGACTTCTCACCATCAACCCTAGATTGTCTCTCCTATGCTATTGATAATGTCACTAGCATTACTTTCCATATTCTCCAAATTAATCAGAAAATCCCGACAAAAAGGAAATGTAATGATAGAGCAATGATAGACCCACTGAATTACATATGACAGAGGATATCATCATTAGAATGTAGTCACAAGCAGAAGTACTGGGGAAAAGTGGAGGACCTTCAAGCAAACTTTAAAGGAGGCAGAGACATTTTTGCCCCGTTTGTCTTTCAGGCATCAGAATTTCGTGCATGGCCGCTCTACTATTCACTTGCCATTATGGTCAACTTCCTGCCACCTGATTTCTACGAACACTTCACCTTATTTGATGTGCCCATACAGATCCTACTGCAACAATCCATCACCACTGATGACAAGGCTGAGGGTTTACTTCTGCAGTTTGTTTGCCAGTTCGAAGGTCTTTACGGTAGGCACTATATTTGTCATACTAAGAACTGTTCTGATTCTCAGCAATGATATCAATATCAATACAGTAATACAATATACCTATTTGTCCATCAATGTTTGGGCCTAAAGATGAGCATTTTTGAATGTATGTTTGAGCCCTTTTACCATTTCATTACTTCGTTTATTTTCAAAATTGTCTCTGAAATTCTTGTGTTCTCGCAGTACTAAAGGAGGTGGTATGCAACGTGCCAGTCTTGTGCACTATGCCGAGAACGTGCGGGAGTTGGTCAGTACGGCAAAGTCAACCGGCAAAGCTCGGGAATGTACGGTGTAGTTCGAGGTACCTCGGAAAACTTCGCCAAGTTTCCCGCGAACTTCTGATCATTTTCGTGGTGAGGATAATGATTCTATCGATCCACGGAGCCTGGTAGAGGCTAACCCGGTCCTGTCTGGCTCCCAGGGTAACGCATCATGACTCTCTACCCTTTTCTACAGGTGAAGTTGGGGTACCTTATGCCTTGACACACACATGAAGATATTGATCAGATGTTCAGTAGAGTTTCCACACACTTACTACTACACTCAGTGGTGTCTTAAGAGAGTCATCGAACTGAAGACTTCCTATGAACCCATGTGTACCCATTTGTTGGTGCACATTGCCAAGGCTGCTTTGGTCTTGCCACTGTCAAATGCATGGCCAGAGAGGAGCAAGCAAGGTGAAGCTGATCAAAAACCACCTCCGGACCAGACTAGATGACATGCTTAACGCCTTGCTCTGCATGTCAATCAATGGACCACCAGTCAATAGCCCAGAGTAACACAGCATGCTGACATCTGCAGTGGGGACTTGGAGGAGGGGCATAGATAGTTTTGAGGAACCAGAGAAAACTACCATCTCTCGCCTCCTGTTGTAATGTCCCATATACAGAAGTGAAGTTAGTGAAGAGGAAAGTCGAGAAAACTACCATCTGTATAAGCAGGAGCGGCAAGGGTTCGGTATTGTACGCAGCGCATTCATCGAAAATCTGATGGAGAATCTGGGGACAGGTTCACCCAGACAGAGCTGTTGTCGCATTTGGGGTCCTTGATCCTTACAACATAAAAGAGCCAATGCCTGGAGGATGTGGGTGAGCAGAGATTGATAAGCTGTTCACCTTCTACAGTGAAGAACTCTACCTCATCGACAGGCATGCAATCAAGAATGTGTGTGAAGGTGCGTGGGTCCCTTCAGTTTGTGAAGAACAGAAAACTGTATTGATCTAGTCTTCACCAACTGCAGGGAGAGATCTACACCAGTGATGTCGGCTCTCTTGAGGTTCTCTGACTTTCAACTTAAAATGAAAATTAGCAGCAGAAGAAAGTCTTTATCGCAGATGCGTTGTGCAAATTTTCCACCGGCACCGTGCAAATTTTCTGCTTGTCCGTGCGAAGATAACAATGCAAGACGAGAAGGACCTGACAGCCAGCCATGGTGTCATACACAGGTAAAACTCGACATCCGCTAGGGGAAATACATGGCAGGAGGGCGACCGGGTGTGCTCGAGCGAAATTGAAGGATGTATTACAACACAAACATCCAAGAAGAGAGAGACTTGATCGCCTCGGTGCCCTGTCGAAGGAGGAGTTTGAGTCCAGTAACAGGTATTTCGTGCCTTTAAAGGTAGCGTGTACGTTTATATTAGTCACGTGTTTGTACCTGAAGATAGGCCACATTGCTGGACAAGGCAAAGTGGATGTATGCAGGAAAGCTTGAGCAAGGTCCGTCTGAATTGTCATTTGTAGAACCATCTTAGGACGCAACTAGAACAACTCCTTGCCCGCCACACGCAGACGTAAGAAGACCGTGAGGTTTAGCAGTCAGCAAATGGCTTGATAAGCGTTTTCGGTTGGAAGAAGCTACTGGAAAGACGTCAGACTGTGTCCAAAGACATCAGACATACGCACAAGGCGAAAGGCTAATTCAGGTCCACGACTTTCTGACAGGTCAGCAAGTCTCTAGCTACTTCTCACGACTGGCTACTAAACGTCGTAAAACTCCAGAGGATGCTGAGGATAATCAACAGGACGACATAGAATCCCCCAACAGTCGCATACAGGAGGAAATCATCACTGATGCCCAGCTATGCCATCCTGTCCTGTACGACACATACTATCTTTGTGACTTGGCAAAGAGGTGAGACTTGTGCGAGACCAGTATCGTAGTATTGAAGTCTATTTGGGAGCACTTTGATGTGGATATATCTTCCATAACCAACCGTCGACGGAAGTCAGCATTTGTGGCAAAAAAATCGAGAATACTCGAGCTTCTTCCCTTGCTCCAAGTGGACATCAAGTGTGGGGTTTGTTTTTTAACCAGAGAGTACTCGGACTTTTGATAATGTGCATTGTAATTTCAAATGTTTAATATATGCTTTAGCTATAAACGTTATAAAGACAAGTTATAAACAGAGAGACCAACGAGGAGGTCACTTCCATACCCTCTGACATTAGAATGCCATGACAAAGCATATTCAGAACTGCTAAGGCTGGAAGGAGCTTTACACTTTGCGTATTGATCCCCCAATAGTTTTTTTTTCTTTCTCATGGAATTGTTTCACTTCAAACAAATGTTGTTTGGAGATACAAGGCCATGTAAAGTAATCTTGGCCCACGCCTGTCGCCACGAGTCTTTGATACGTTTTATTTTCAAGTGAATGAGAAGCTGCTGAAAACAAGAGGAATGATGAACTGACAGCAAAGCTAGACAGTCTGCAGGCCCGCTTGGCAAAGACAGGAACCTGAACAAAAAAGTGAAGCGGTGAGATGAAAAACTCCAGCAGAAAACACAATCGAAGAGCTGCAAACAGCTGACAGCTTTTACAGCGAGGAAGTCTACAAGAGCTAAGAGAGGCTAAAGCCTTAACAGAAGAGGAGCAGGGAGGGCTGAAGAGAATATCAGGGCTTGAGAAAAAAGTCAAGTCGCTGCAAGATGGTTGACGAAAGTTGGAACTGAAGCTGAAGAAGATAAAGTGAAAATTGTGGCAGATTTGGAAGCATCTGTTTCTGTACTCCATGAGAAACTGGACAAGCTGCAGAAAGAGAATACAAAACTCCAAGAGATTCAGGTGCTCCTAGAAAGTGACACTGAAAACGTTCCATGACGAAAAATATTGTGACGAGGTGGCGATTGACCTTTTGACGTCTGGTAGGTCCATGCACAAAGTGCACAATATTATCACCAGTTCTCTACAGAAGCTCGCTGGCATGACAAAAATTCTGGGCCTGCGGCAGAGGCTATTATAGCAGGGGGTGAGACAGGGAGTGGAATCTGTCTACATCAAGATGGACCATCAAAGTTCTTCAAAAAGTATCAAACTTTTGATGTAACGCTGCCACAATGTCAATGTCAGAAGTGCCGAGTGGGGATGCTGCCGGGATTATTCTCGGAGTCCTGTCGGGAGATGGCAGAGGTGCTGTGTGAACCCGGTGAAGATGTCTAGCTGAAAGCAGCGCAGATGATTGTTCAGGTAGACGAAGGAGAGGAATGGTCGCGGGAGGAGGAAACGCGGCATGGGCGGCCACCTAAGAGGACATGGCGTACTTGGCCTGGCTGGAGGCATTATACACGAGACCAGATAGATGGTTTAAATGCGGTTAAAAAATTGTGCGTGTTTAGAAATGAAGCTTTTCCGCTGAAATTTGCTATCGAGTTCAGACTGTTTCAACAGAAGTTGCAAGTTTGCTACAATCCACACTGTATATAAATCATGAATAAATTCTGATATTCTTTTATATCGTTGTGCGTTGTTTGCGTATCGCTTTTCTTACGTTTTTGATTCGTGAATGCCTGTGGGTATTGGGGGCGCAATTATGTATCCAAACATATCCGCGATGGAATATATAGATTCGAGCTACGTGGAGCGCACGGCCAATGGAAATGTAAGGAGTAAATTATTCCGATTGACTATTAGCTTACAAACATCCGGTATTCTTGAAGAGAGTTGCATGTGAGCTAAGTGAATATTCTAACAGTTATACTGTTGTTACCCCCTTGTTGTAGTACACTTCCTGAAAACTAGGTCGGGATCGTAAATCTTTGTAACATTTCCGTATGGTAGCGGATGCAAATCATGTGTCCTCATTATGTTTGATATGCCGTCCTATTGAAGATGAGGAAAAACTCTGAAAAGAAGTATGCTATTAACTTCTTGACATGACAGTAAGGCTCTGAATACTATGAATTACGAGAAAAGGTCTAGGGGGATTCAGGATTGAAAAGGGCAGGGTCACACTACTTGTGTGATCTATGTTATGCAGGTGTTTGTTCAGCCCGAGATAATAAGGGTTTCTTCTCTGTATGTAGAAACATTGAAGACACCTGAAGAATAGCATCCGAACTGGAATATTGTCCATCTCATGTAGCAGATTCTAGAGGCGTTGGTAAGATGCCTATACTAAAATCGGTAGATTACAGTGAGAGGTATATGGATGCAACTTATTGTGTCTACCCTACTCCGTCCATCTCCTTACTTCTACCGAACTACAGAAAAAGGGTGTGGTTATGGAAGGAAAGTGCAGCTAGACAGTAGTGAGAGGAGAAAGTTCCTCGTGGGTACGAAAGTTCCTCGAGGGCACGAGTGACTCATACTTGTTTCAACATGTAACATTTTCTACTAGACATAGAGTTAACCAGGAAAGCAAGATACCTGCCTTGAAGCTGGCAGCCTGGAATGCGGAAGAGCTTGAAAAGTGCAACTCCCCAGAAGAGAAGAGAACCATCCTTTCGTTCTTCTGCACTGCCCATTTCCTTATGGGCCTCAGTCACCCTGCCACACAAACCCTGGAACACCAGACCACCCTGGAAATTGTGTATGGCTTACATGGAAGGGACTCCCTTACAGAGTTCAAGTTGTGAAGGGTAGGAGAGGCAGATGTTTTACGGCTAGTAAGGACGGCTTGCGAGGCAGTGGGACCTAGATCATATAATGTTATATATTTTAGTCACATGACCTCATATGTATACCCGATCGTCTCCAGTGAAGCTGACACTGAAATACAGTGTGCCTAGCTATAGTTTGATAATCATGTACGTGTACAAGAAAAATGGATTTTTTTTTAAATTCCAGGGTAGTATGCAGATGGCAGTACCTCTGGGGAATGCAAACCTGGGAGTGATGGTGTTTACCTGCCAACATCTACTGACAGAGTTATCAGCGCACATGAGTGCATCATGCTTCCTAAGGAAGCTTATGGATCTCTATTTCACCAGTGGTCCTGGCCGTCTCTAGTTACAGCGGGCTAGCATGGTCCACTAGATGAGGATATCATGGCAGCAGGCAGAGGAGTCAGAGGAATGGCGTCATGACGATTTTTGTGGTGTAGCTGAACCAACTGCCGGCAGATGACAAGCAGCTTGGAGCTAGATCTTTGTGAGGCTACTAGTACTTAGTGACATGAGCGAGGAGAACGTAAAACTCCTACTCTCATGCAGGGACACGTTTAAAGTCCGAGGTGAGTTAAAGTGTACTCCAATTAAAGGTAGGAAGTTTGATGTATAGTTATGTAAAAAGTGTCTTTCATCAAAGTACAAACTTTCAAATGCCAGTCTCAGAAAGTGTGATATTTTAGAATGGAGGCATAGCACACTAAATGTCAAGGCAGCTTTAAACATGTGAAATAAATGAAATGTTGATGAAATTTTATCTTTTAACAGTTTTATCAACGACTGGACCAACAGCCACTATTGCCTCAGGTGGACCGCCTGTTTACGTCCTTTCCCTCGTGTAACTGTCTCCTAGAACGGTGAATCACGGGATGCTCAAACTCCAATTGAAAAGGTATCCCAGATGATTTCAAGAAAGTGACGGGAGAATAATTTCCTTATTAAGTGGAAGAATAATAGAAGAATATGTCTCCCCATTCATATGCCGCGAAGCAGAAATCATATGGATTGCGGAATGTGCCGATGTTATCAACAGCGCCACCCCTCTTGTGCATTAAGAAGGACGATAAAAAGTTCAAACCAATTTTATATAAGTTGTACGACTTCATCAAGGAGGGCGGGCGACATTGAATGTATTATACACACATCAATATGGATTTCGTAAAATATATTCTACATACATGGCACTGTTGCAACATATTGACAAAATAACCACGTTTAGAAAATACGGAATACACTACAGGAATATTTCTGGACCTTTCAAAAGCTTTTGATACTATAGATCACAACATACTTCTCAAGAAACTATTCAAATATGGATTTACCAGCTCAGCCCTTTGTTGGAAGCAGACATTTGACTTACAGAACACAAGTCACAGGAGTCTGGGCGTATGACAATATCAATCTCATGAAAAGGGTTTGCCATGTGAGAAAATCATTATTTTCATTTCCTTTTTTCCATATGTCATGCAACAACATATTTTTCCTGTAAGTACTCCATATTACATCTAATTGTGGCCGTTTGTGATAGGCTCTTCAATTTTATTTGGTCTCCTTTTAGCTGTGTGAGTGGCATACATGAGAGGCTTGATATTTTTTTTCATCTTGATTGAGGTCTTGTGTGTTCCCTGCCAAGTTATACCATTTTTAAGACTATTAAAAAGAATTGCACTGCTTTCTCAGCATATAGGTAAGACTTTGTTAGTTAAACAGACACCGCTTCCAGTAGACTAGTATAGCCCACTACTATTCTGAGTAATTCGCATCAAATTGTGTGGCCTATTGAAATCGGGATGGGTCCCTCCCTTTGTACCATCTGGTGTGGCAAGTACAATTTTATGTCCAGGGATCTGATAGAGCTATCCATGTTTTAAAAATCAAGAAAAGACTTGTTAGATTGATTGATTGATTGATTGTATTCAACAGATCCTTGAGATGGTGAATCCAAGTATTCAACCGAGGACTGCCAACCCGGACTGTGACTGTGCAGAGGCTGTGGCCTTCCATTGCGAGAGTCTCGAGAACTTCCTGGAGAAGAACTATGAACACCTGGACCACTTGAGCGTAAAGAGTGCATTGAAGAGACATGGAGGCTGCGTCAGCCTGAAGACGATCTTTGCTGACAGAGGAAAAGACCCGGGACTGGATCATATGCCTGCAGCGTGTTTTTTTTCTATTCGAAAGGGCATTTTTCTCCGTAAATATCCATGCAGTCAGTAATGGAGTTACGTATTTTTGTCATCAGAAACTGCCTGTTTCAGCGCATTATGCCACGCCATTATATTTTGACCTGTGCTCTGTCATGTTTAATTTCATTATTACCTATTATGCATTCTAAGAGCTGTTTAGGCTACGGTAACTCTGCATGCTCATCATTACTTCTTTTTTTTTTCCTTGTCAGAGTTTCCAGAGAAGATGTTACATTTCATCACATCACTCTGGAATATCCCCTGTCACATGGATTTGGATATAACGATCGAGTTCTTGGAAGAAGGTACAGATGACCTTCCAGAGGCATCCACATGCGGGAATACGCTGCGCCTCCCAACTGGAATATCGTATACTGACTTCCGTAGAAGAATTTGAAAACAAAACACCAAATAGCTTCTGAAAGGCAAGATACCAAATAGCAATGATATTGACATCCAGTAACTCAGGCAAAGAGCAAGATTGTGCAGGAAAGAGTGTGCATGTACATGTACTTCTAAACCGAATTCAAAGGAACAGGAAATCTTGCCAACATTTTGAATTTTCAACACTGTTCTGATATTTCTTCCTTCAAACCTAATGTTGTAGAAAATATGGCATGGTGTCTTTAGCCTTGCAGCACGCTTATGTGTCATTTTGCCTTGTTTAATAGCATTTTGTTGACAAGAAGTGGAGAAAATTTTTCAAACAGATCTGACAGTTAATATCCTAATAACTCTCAATGTTATGTCGCAATACCATGCCTTTGTTCCTGGCAGCAGACACTGGCTGGACTCCCCATGGCTTCTAATTAGTTTATGTGGTCTAGAGGGTCAATTCAGCTTTCAAACCTCCTGTCACAGTTCAGCAGGGAGCATCTATATAGTTTTATGGTTATTGTGGACCCTGGGTCCAGATTTCTGGTCTTTAAGAAACTGCAGGCTTGTGGCTGCGATGCGTACCTTATGGTGTAGCGCAGCAACAGAGGGCTCCCTTTTGGCGAGAAAAGCCATACACATGACGTATTGCATTATTGTAGAAAATCGCTCATCGTTTTGAATGATAAGGAGTTTCAATACCTGAAAGAGTAACATCAAAAGGTCTTGACTTAGCATAATGTTCATTCATTCAGACACAACAGCGACCTGAGGAACCCGGTATTGACCGCTCGCCCCCGCGTACACCTTCACCTCCATTTGAACTTGAAGTAGAAATAGGCCAAGCTGACCATGGCCACCAGAATCCACTCACGCCCGCCATCCGCAGACGTATGTGTAATCAGTATATGGTGGGTAGCTATTGTTAAACTACGGAAGACAAGTAGCTTCGCCTACGTCTAGGACACTGCATATGCTCAGGCAGGATTCAGAATCTTCATTTATTTGAAATAGAAAATTCCACACCTCAATCTTATTTAAGTTTTCCGCAGCCGACTGTTGATGAGATGACAGGTGAACGAGAAGAAACATAGGACTTTGTCTTACCTAGGAATTTTTGTTGCATAAAGCATGATTTGTCCACACTACATATACAATACCATGTAATGATGTACAAGAAATAGTCATTAAAAACGTGACATCTATCATTCAAAATACATGTTAAGTACTATTTTTCAAGTGCCTGGCCATTGCTAACATGGAGGAAGAAATGGAGAAAGTCTGGGAGTTGGCACAGTCATCCATCTGCCAGATCGTCACAGCAAATTTGCAACCAATGATGATGACTGGGCCCGTAACCGTGGGATCGTCTTCCCAAGATGCAGCTATCATTGCCACTATTGAGAGGGTTGTTGGACTGTTGACCTTTCGCAGGTAATAAATCAAACTCAAGTTAGACTGTTCCCTAGTTCAATTTCAATGTGGTGTTCAGTTGATTCCAGAGACAACGTCTCGTATAGCCACATAAAGAAGTATGTTCAGGAATCGCTTCAGAACCTAGAGATGGTAGTAAAGCCCAGTTGCTTGAGGATGAAAACGGCCCCAGAAACCAGCCTGTCCTCCTTAATGGGTGTTCACTCTGGACTGTTAGTGTATTAAAAGCCAAAGTTTCGAACCTCAGAACCGATCACTCGGGTGTAACCCTAGCGAACATGGGACTTATGAACAACTTATTATGGACCATAGTCCTCTTTTCACCCACAGTAAGTCAAATGGTCTGAAAGTGGACTTAATCAGGGAGGGTTGCTTAATAACCGTGATCAACTGCCCCTCCCATGGACTTACTGTGGACAGGCTGGATCTGTCACCCAGCTGTCCTGCCCAGTAGAGTCCCCTGTGTGCTTCTGAAGTTGTTTCTGGATTAGTAATGCCAGATGTACCATGTAATTGAGATAGCCACAAGACTCACAGTCTGTTTACACTGTTATTGATGGTTCAGTGTGTTAGCCCCTTTTGTGCTCCTCTCAGTTCTCTGGTTGAAGAAGACCAAACATCATCTTGTTACCAAGGTTGGATTGTCCCTTAGTTACATTTTGAGGGGTGCATCTATTATGCTTAATATATGATCCAGAATTGGGCTGTCACATCCATTCTTTTTTGGAGGGGTACCTTAAAGAGTTTACAGGTTTTGTCCACAGTTATAACTGGAAATACAACTCTGCACATATGCCAGTAATCCCCTAGAAAAAATAGTGTTCATTTGCCACAGTAATGACAGCCCCTAAGTATTACCAACAGTGTCAACACTACCCAACCAGTAGAGTGGCCAGGTCACATGATGGATCAGGCCAGCAGAACCCTGATAGGTCATGTGACCTGGCCACTCCATACCAAGTTGCCAAAATGAAACAAACTAAAGAATTTGTGGCTTTCTCCACCCTAAGAAACAGGCAAGGGAGTATTGACCAGAATCTGGGGCAGTCATTCCCTCATGAGTTGTGCTTAATTAGAAAGACATGGTCCAGTTCAGTGAAGAGAAGGGCTCTAACTTAAGAGAGGGGTCATGAGGTCATGAAGCTTCTAGGGCACTGAAAGGTCAGTTCACACTCAGACTGCTATCAGGTTTATCAAAGATGAACATGAGTATGGAAGACAGGTTGCTTCATTCCCAATCCACAGTATATTTAAATGATGAAATATAAATAAGCCAATTGCAAGAATCTGGAGGTATCAGACTTTTCCACAGAACTGAAGGAAATTGTAGGCACATGTAAACATGATACTCCAGGGTCCCTGGGCAGCATACAGTGGAAGTGGTCACACCAAATTAATGCTGACTCCAAATGATACCTACAGTCTACCACTGTCTCTACCCTTATGTACCTGGCTGGCAGTGTTATGTATTCTGTAAAAAGGAGGAAATCACCAGGATTGGATTGTGCCTGTTAGTGTTAATGTTGTTCAGAGCACATCAGATACATGTAAAAATGTACACAGGTGGGGTTTGATTTTCATCATAGCTGATCATATTTGAAAAACTGAAACTTGATCCAATTACAGTGCGCTTGCATCTGTATATCAAGGTACCCTGTAGAAGAACACTTTTGAAGATGTAATAAAGCCAGCAATTGCAGGGGCTCTCCTTCTCTGTGACCTCCCTCAGCAGCACAAGTCAGCTATTAAAAACTCATCTGTCTTGCCTGTAATCATTAAACAAACAAAGGTGGTCTGTAACCCCAGGACACTAACAGCTACTGGTCATGGTATTTCTCTATTGGCCTTTCTGTAACAATTGTCATGTAAGTAGCAATGTTTAATTTGTAGACTATGATCAACTTGATGAACCAGCCCATGTTAACTCAGCTCACACTAAGTTACAGTCTATAGTTTTCTTCTGCAGGACATTCCTGTAAGTTGAGCTTTGATGCATGACAAATTGATGTCACCCCATGATGAGCCCCAGAGATAAAGAACAGAGGGGCCCATCTAACACATGTGCTGGGCCTTCTCCCAGCACTGGTGATTAATGAGCAGGACATAATAGGGACTGAAGATGGACTTACTCTCTTAATCAGTGTGAAGGACTCAGTGCGGATAATAGCCCACCAAAGCTAACACCAACAGCCCTCAGACTTGGTAACATGGGGTGGACTTATTCTGGGACTAACTCCCCTTTTGCCAGCAGTAAGTCCACCTTCTGTCTACCTTCAGTCTGTGTTAAAACCCATGTTCGCAAGGGAACGCAGGAATGTGTCTCGGACATTCTTGCCCTTATAAAGGCTCTTTTGGACGACAATGGCATTGCTAATGCTGTACCCTGTTCATACAAGGCCGCAATGTCTCAAGACAACGATCTGCTTCCGATATGTGAAAGGTTCGACGGCTGTCCAAACGACTGTGTTGTTTTCCACTGTGAACACCAGAATGCAGACAGCTGTTTTGTTTGTGGGGACCACATGAGGTGAGCAACGGCTAGCACTATAAACTACTCATATTACAAATACATCCAAACAACAGCAAACACTTCCTAAAGAGATACCACCCCTGGATATCCGGATGTACCAGACAAACCCACTGAGGAAGCTTCCTTAAAGGAAGTCACTAGCAACATTGCATCAATAGAATTCACATCCCGACACTTAAAATGTAACTTGTGCAGAAAAAAATGCCTTAATCTTCAACCTCTTCAAACCTGTGCATCTTGGCGCAAGTCCCAATTGTCTCGCAAGTGCCAAAGAAAGTCCTAGTTAAGCTACTGCTTCGCAGGCACTATAGCGTTGTTTGGTCCGGGAGGTGGACATGAACTTTGCCTCAGGGCTCCACGTTTCGTAAGTTAATTGTGATTTTGATAAATTGAATATATTTTAGCATTCTAGGGCCACACCAATTTAATTAGTTGGTTCTCGGAATCGCCGCTTCAAATTTTCCCAATTAAA
This sequence comes from Branchiostoma floridae, assembly GCF_000003815.2. Classification (NCBI taxonomy): domain Eukaryota; kingdom Metazoa; phylum Chordata; class Leptocardii; order Amphioxiformes; family Branchiostomatidae; genus Branchiostoma; species Branchiostoma floridae. The sequence goes on along the minus strand of NC_049984.1, from coordinate 27,804,892 downwards.
AAAAAAAAAAAAAATTCCGTTCAGTAAAAAAATCGTGCTGCAAAACTTTGGTTCCGTTAGAGAAACAGAACGTCTGGAAAGTACCAGTGCATTTACTTTTTCTCACCCCCAAGTCCTTTGTTACAAATTGATTCATATCTTTTTTGTTGCAAAGTATATTTAGGAACAAATAAATCATCGTAAAATGAGATACACATGGGCATAACATAACGTAACAGAACCAGAAGTTCAGCTGAGCATGTGCTCTCTCTCACACACACTTTCACATGCAAATTTTCAATTGAAACACAGAAATCGGCACCCAAACAAACAACTCAATAAATCACCAATACTTTTTCACTCTTGTACCTCCATAGCCAACATGTTTTGATAAGCCTGAAATGCCAAAAGCCTTCCAAATGGAGATGAAAATGAAGTCGGACATTTTCCCGGGCGGTCATCTTTCTTCTTCAGCTTTGTTTTGACCCTGCAAGTCAAAAAAGCGCCCCCACGCTGTTTCTAGTGGAACTGCAGATTTGGCTAGATACATGTACAATGTAGTACCATTTCAGTGCTGATTTCAGTGATTGCATGTAACATTAGGTTTTTCTAAGGAAGTTTAATCAAACTGCATCTTAATTATTTGTCAACAAATAATTGTACATGTAACAAAAAGAGAGAATAAACCTATGGTTTTATACAACATGTAGTTCAGTACTTTGGCTTGTTCATGTATTTTTGGGGAGTGGAAGTATTTGTAATTTTGTTTCCAATTTGCACCAGTTGACAATGAAATGTATTTGGAGCCTTGGATAGACAGATTCTTATCAACTCAGAGAGCAAATAAGTCTTCCAGCAATGGTATTTTATTTCTAGAGGCAAACTTAAATAATGTTTGTTGTTGTCATTGCATCTCTGTAAAAATACTATATTGGTCTATTTGAGAAATGTTTACTGTAGCAACTGTACATAATTTAATGTATATTGTACAAATTTATGCCAACATGCAATGTTGCATGTAATTCTAAATTATTATTAATAATAACTATTTCTAGCACACGTATACCATGGGTTCAGGTCTGGACTAACCAGCCTGGACCTGAACCCAGACTTGTTGCAAGTTTTTTTTTTTTTTTTTCGCCCTGTCGCTTCAATTTTTTTAGGAAAAAATCCGAGAACCAACTAATTAAATTGGTATGGCCTAGGATAGTTTGTTTGGCATTTTTTGCTAGGCTACTATGGTAGCCAGACTGGTCCCAAGGCTGTAACTTGGAAGAACAATAAAGGCCGTGTTCATCCGGCCGCCCCGGCCGATGTACCGCCATTAGTCGAGCCAACGAATCCTTATACCCCCCTCACATTAGGCGCGATTCGAACGGACGACGAGTCTGCGAGCTCTGAATTACGAGGAGGCATGACCCTGACGGGAAGGGGGAACTCTGCCATTTCTTCGTCGGCATCAGGGTCATGCCTCCTCGTAAATTAGAGCTCGCAGACTCGTCGTCCGATCGAATCGCGCCTAATGTGAGGGGGGTACAATGAGCATCTCATCCAATAGGGAGTTCCAGGACAGCAACTTAGATTGCCACCAGAAAAAAAGACAGAAATACAAGATGAGGAGATTGCGAAAAGTTAACATAGAAAAGAGATTGTAAGAGAGTGGGTATAGCACAGATTTTGTACATGCTTTCTCAAATTTTTCTGCACTCTACAGACCCGTGTAGACTCAGTGATAGTACCCAGTAACCTTGAATCTGGCATCCCAACAAAGGTCATCTTTTTTAAAGGGCTCACTGCAGTCAAGTGGAAGTCATGGGTCAATTCACTACTTGCTCTGAGGGGCTCATACCCCAGGCAGACTACAACATCAGACGAATATTTGTGTCCGCTATAAGGCTGATCTGTGAAGTCAAATCATTGTCAGGACAAGCCAATAATATACTACGAAAAGCAACTACAGAGGTTGTCATGAACAGACAGCGGTTGGATAAAGAGCTACATTTGTAACATAGCACATTACAGCATCAAGTGTAATTAGACAATTCCCATGTCCGCCATAACGGCCACATTCAAACAGTCATATATCGAACTAAATATAATCTCAAGTTCATAACATAACGTTCTTCTGCTTATTTCCCAGGAAAAAGCGCCAAAGTGGCGACAAGAAATAGAAAGATTGGAATCAAGATATATATTTATTTGGATAAGTGAGTACTGTAGTTTCACTATCTTAGTTCCAAATAAATGGACACACTTTCGATAAGTCATTAAGTTTTGTGTTGGTTGAGCATTGCCAATGTAAATTGCCATATGTACGTTGAATTAACGAATTAATAAAAATTTATTAGATACATTGTTTAAGTATCATTCATTATCTTCTGCACAGGGATTTTCTATTTAGAACATGGCTTCATGCAACTAATATAGCAAACAAAACATTTTAAAAAGAAACATTTCTATCAAGGACTTAAAATTTCTCTGCCAAATTTTACTTTCACATATACAATGACTACTACTCGTTGATGAGCATGAACTAGACTGAAAAAGTGCTATGTTGGCTTTGTTGTTTTTTGTTGACAAACAATTGTCATGGACATGTAAATGAAGTATCATACGTTTTTGCGACTAAGCACCAAAGAACTATGATACACGAATGGGACCTTGCTTGCTTTAGAAGCTTGATAGTGTGGTTGAATAATTAAACAAGTTTTTGCGCTATGCTCCACATCCTGATGCTGACCTCAGGTACAAGTGCTGGAGTAGAGCGGTCCAATTCAGTACTGAGACACATAAAAGACGTACGCAGGAGCACCATGAGTTAAGGCCATTGGACCATGGCACAATCATTTACCCTCTCGTCGACTATAAAAGAGACTTGTATAAAAGAGAAAGCTGGTTTCCCAGGACAGGGTGGGCTTAACTGCAAAAATGGATATGGCTGTTTTTGGTGTATTTTGTGATTAGAGGTATACCTGGCAAGTGGTTACCCGACCAGGGTTGATTGTATATTGTATTCTATAAAGATGCCATCTCATTCATTCTATTGTATGGTCGGTCCATAATCTGTACATGTATCTACCTCTTGCCCAATAGACTTTAAAGTTGAAACAAGGTTCAGCTGAGGAGTGGGAAAGGGACATGCAATGACAGAAGACCGCTCTGTCGCGTCATCTAGCGACCGCTCGCCTGACGTGAACCATGGGGAACAGTCGAAGTTGACTGCGCCCTCCAATGACGTTAAGAAGAGACAGGATGTACGTATTCCCTGGAAAATAGTTTATACTTCTTTGATATTTAGTACTATAGATCCAGTGACAAGATATTTTCAATATAGACTTAAGACTACTAATAGGCATATGGGATGCATATGGAAACTTATAGATAGTCCTTTGTGCTTATTCTGTCCTTTATTAGAAGAAATATACTGTCATGTCTTCTGGGACTGTCCTCAGTTGAAATGAAATCTTTTGCACTTCTTTTCCCGGCATAAGAGAACCTAGTCAACGTTGAAAATCTCGGACCAATGCTTTCAACGAATTTGAATTACTAGTACCAGCATGAAGACGAGTTTGAGCAACACATTGAGGCACAGAGAGTCTGGTCCAAACAGAACCAGATTTTGGGCCGCCTTGAAATGTTTTTGGACCATCCTGATCCGTCTCTGATGGAGTTTGCAGCAGCTAAATTTCGTCAAGCAGTGGTGGAGATTGGCCGTATGTATTTCTCAGATTTCACAATCAATTCTTCATTACTTTTGTTATCTTTTTAGACGATTTAAAGTGTCTGAAGAAGAAAATGATCAAACCCAACATGCCTTCAAACACTCAGGTGAGTCAAAGTCAAAATATCAAAGTCAATTCATCATCAGGCCATGACAGACACTGGACAGACACCTTCTCAGATTCTGATCATGATGAGGAGGTCGTAGTTGTACCTGAAATTGAACCTAACAAGCTGCACCCTGAACTGGCTAAGTTAGAGCCACAAAGCTGCCAAAGGTACAAATGTAAGCTGACATATGAACAGCTTCCTAAGGCACTTCAAGTGTTTGTATCTGAATACAAACGCAAAACAATTGTCAGATATATGCCAACCGCGTTAGATGCAGTCATTAACTTCATGACCATGTGGTCTAGAGGGCGTGAACCCTAACTAGAACATTGCTTAAGGAGCAATGCATTGGTTTCTGACTTGTCTACCGTGAGTTAGCCGCCACTGGGAAATCTGATTTCCCCTTCGAAAACTGGAAGTACAAAGGAAAGGACGCCTTCAGGAAAAAAATGGCAGGCAAATTTCTAGAGGCCATCTGCAGATGCTGACTATAACGAAATTATGAACTTCCTACAAGTGGTCATGTAAGTAAACTTTAATGTAAAGCTTGGGCAACATATGTATATCTTATGTATTTATATATATATATATATATATATATATATATGTTATCATTAGACAAGTAATGATACCGGTTGTAACATTGAAGACTTTCTCCTACGGTCCCAATGAATTACAGGGAGGCTGATTCGCATTTGTTATTCAAATTTGGCCAAGGGGAGGATCCCAAAAATTGACAAAATAAAAGTTGAAACTTTGGAAACTTCGACAGTCAGACCGAGCAGAAGTGCGGGTTAGCAGAGACTTCGACCGGACACTTGGCTTCAGAGTAGTGCTGCCGCTATCTTTGTAAAATAGTCGACTTTGATTGGAATAAAGACATTGGACATCATCCTTGCCATTGTCTTCTCTCGGTTTACGACAACCGGTGGCCGGCTCCGTCCGCAACCATCGTCTACATGAAGACCAAAAAAGGCGTTTGAAACTGACGTAATAAAGACTTCCCTCGGACACGAAAACTGGTGACGGGCCTTGTCTGTCCTCTCCGTTTACACACTCATACTGTTCAAAGTTTCGGTGGATAGTACGCTGCATGTGTGGCTATCTTGGCTGGGAGCATTTGTGGAACCCTTGGCCAGTCACTGATACAAACACGATTTAAACATCCAACACACCCATCTAACTAAGCTGAACCAGCCCCCACTGAGCCAGAGGCACAGTCCCCGAAGTCTGGGTTTCCAAGAGGCTGGACAGCTGTAACAATATACTAACAACCCCAGAGTAAGTTGGATGTTCTGCCACAAGCCAAAATGAACATTGATGTCATCAGTAATGTGTCACGATTTGATCTGCCATCAATGATAACGTTTCATTGTAGAAAAATATTGTTTTTGGGAACCTCCTTTTATGATCAGATGTTGCAAGCTGTGCTGACTTCATTTCTGATAGATATTGACTTTGTCAACCAGAGTATGAAACTTCTCTATCGGGGTTGCACAGCTGTCGATGTGGTCTGCATTGATGTAGGTCTTATCTCAGGAGCTTCTGTACAGGAAATACAAATTAAGAACCAAGATTAGTTGTGTACTAGTAACAATCAATTTTTCTTTTGCCAGTTGACACGAAAGATATGTCTTAGGTCTAGCAATAGCTGGTATTTTTAGCCAGCAAAGAGAAGTGCAGACTGTTATTAAACAGTAGAAATAATTCAATTACGATAGATAAACATTCAATTGATAACCACGTACTCATGGTTATGACATGCATTAACACAATATAAAACACGACTAAGATGTTTGGTAAGTTAAACGAATCGCGAATACTGCAAAGTACACCAACCCAGTCCACCAACACGTAAACAAGATAATCCATCACAGATGTCAGCCGCGGTCGGCCTCGCACTTTTAATTCTAGAGTAATAATTTTTGTCACGAATTGCGGTCGAATAGACTAACATCGTCGACATAGTACAAGACCCTGGCTAGCATTAAAAACGAGAAGTCCGGCACAAAACATGAGGGTGTGTATAAACTGACTTGTTGGTTGCGAGACACATTCCAAACAATGCCTTACACAACATGGCGTGGATAAAGGATCTATATTCCTTTATATACCTTATATATTCCTAACCAAGAATTCGTGAACATAGACATACGGGCAACCAAAATCTTAAAAAGTATTCTTCCTACAAAATGACAAAAATAAGGAACTATTTGGCAGCGAAAATGTCCTCTTTGTACTGGCAACGGACCACCCACCTCTCCCCACCGCTCTTCTTCTCCAACTGAAGCTGCGAGACTGTGCGACGGGAAATGCTGTACATATCCATCCGCCGTCAAACTGGCCAGCTGTCTAACAGCAAATAATTCAACGTGAACAGCTATTTCATTTTAAATCGATAGGCACATATTATACCAAAGCAGGAAATAATCTACAATCGAGCTCTAATTCGATGGCTACTTCCTTCTTGAGTGGAACTATTTTCTGGCGGCACTTGTGTACATCCTGTCTGAGGAGGGTATTCGGTGGCGTGGGGTAGCGAGGCTCACAAAGGGTTTGTCAAAACGGAGTGGTTGTGGATAATACATAAATGCTGACTGGTTTTGTTTCGTGACTTTAACAGTTGCCCCAAACAACTTGATCATAACACAGATATTCGAATAATGAAGAATGAACAACTTCATTGGACATTTTTGCCCCACTTGGCTAGGTCACATGATAAAAATTAAAGACATGTGATAATTGTAACAATCATATACATTTATATGTGCATATATACGTCTAATCTACTGGGTGATTCTTTTTCCAACTTTGGCTTTCCTTTACAACTTGACGTACTACAATTTAAAATCTTTGAAATGGTAAAATTGGTTCATTTACAGAAGCTTTAAGATTATCGACCATAACTGACTTATTTCTTGTCAGACGCAGCTGAAGCCAGAACTTTAACACGTGAAGTGTCAGACATTGCTGCAGGTATGTAAACGCAAGGGCAACAAAAGTCAACTTTGTTGTAATGAATTACACGTACAGAATATTTTGCACAATTGAATCAGTAGTAGGGCATTATTGGGATTGTCATGCAATGATGACAACAGAAAATAGGGGCACTACAATGTCTGAAATCAGTCTTCTGGGCAAATAGAATGGCAAGGGTTATCAATGCAGAATGCACTTCATAACGACCACCACATAGGCACACACCACGCACGAACGTTGTCATTTCCTCTATTTCAGTGTAAAGAAAAATACCCTTTTCTGAGACGGTCTTAGCCAAGACCAATTTTTAGAATCTTTTGCATTCAAAAGTTGTGTTTTTTTTTTCTTCTGTATTTGCGGCATCGAACAGCACGTACCAATACACAGTGCCTGCTCTCGATCTGGGCGACTGCAAAGGTCCAGAACAAGTTGGGTTCCGTTCGGAACGAGGCTGGGTACCGCAAGATTTAACAACACACGGTTACAACCGTACTGACTCCCAGGTTGATCGGAAGCTGCGAAATCTCCGGTACAAGTACAAAACAACCTTACAAACCTTTGTACTCAAACTATCACAAACAAAAAGACTTGAATGTATGAAAGCAATGTACAACAAACTATGTATGCTGATAACAAACTTTTGTACTCAAACTATTACACCAAAATTCTTTTCAAAAAATTTCATACTGAATATGAAAGTAGATAGTATTCCTTGCCAATCCGTGCCAAGATATCACATATAAATATAGATATGACTCTTCCATGCACTTTCAGGCGCCTCATTGTCATGACGTCAATGGAAAATACAGATGGTGACTGGGGAGAATGCAGATGGTGACTGAGAACAAGAGGTTTGAGGACATGGCCCTCTTACATTTGGCGACGAGGATGGGATTCTAAATAACCAAGCAGGCCATCATGCAACAGAAGAGGATGGTAAACGTCCTCTTCAGGGCGGAGATGAGCAGGCAGGACCTGGAGGATGAGATCAGAAGGGCCATGCGTCATACACATCTACCTCTCAACGGCTATTTACCTGAATAGCTTCTCTTATCAATTTGTTAACATATGTGCATCTTTAATATATTTCTAACCATATATCCAATACAGTATTCCGAAGCTAAAGAATGTCAGACGTTTCATTAATGACAATCATGTGTACGTACGTCGTGTAAGCGACATAAAGACAAGCTTCTCAAAATATTTCAGACGGCTGACTATCCACTCTTCTGAACCGAGCGGATGGCGGTTTCAGCGGGCAGAAGGGTACAGACCTCCAATGGCTGGCAGGCACCTGTTGCATGCATAAGATGTAGGGAAAAGGCTGTCAAAAGTCACCTACCTAAGGTTTAGTTGGTGAAAATCTCACATTGGCAGGCAAATCTGACTTCTAAAGAGTGCATATGGCGATTTTGAAAACATTCGGTTCGGCGCAATGCACCCCCACAAACAGAATAAGAAACTCTGGTGACCTTTGACCTCCCTGATAACACCCAAACTATACATACTCTAGACTGTCTAAAACACTCCAAACATGGTAGAAAGCTTATTTTTCTCACGAAATAAAATAGCCAGAATACCTGACCATAATTTCCAACTCCAAAATGCCAACATTTCCCAACAAAAAGGCTTCTTACACTTACTTTTGCAAGCCATCTTCTATGGCATCAAAATGCTAATTCTGCGCATGTCTGTAATGGTGACCTTTCACCAGAACCCCTGATGACTATAGATGGGCAGGAATTGAGAACGCGTTTGAAGCATGCCTCCCAGAAATGCTATATATAAGTGAGTTTTAATGTTTGTCCATAGGAAGTTGGATTTGAACAAATACTACAGCTAGATTATTGTCCCTCCATACAGTAGCGAAGGAAAAGCGTGTGCAATCAAAATACCGTCACTTAAAATAAATTCGGCCTTCTTATCTACAATGATAGAATGGTTAGTCTGCTGTTTTTAGCAATAGACATTTAATTTTTAGCTATCGACATTATGCCAGAATGACATTTAAGCAAAATTGCCTTCATAGGTCACAGAGCGTCTGAAACAACATCATCGGCGACAGCGACACCATCGGCTAACAAGCGACCAACGGCGAGAGCCCGAGGATACACGACTGACAAGACCACGTTCGTCGGTTTTCGATTTTAACGAGTCAGTAAACGAAATGGCGGATGTGGATGTCAGTGGAGGAGTGCAACAACCTCCTTCCGTACTTCTTGTCAGAGCTTTACTGGGACTTGGTAAACATGCTACCGTCCGGCCACCGCCGCTGACCGACCAATCACCACCGCCGTGCCACGTTGCCAGCCGAGACCGCCCCGCCATGCTGTCGCCCTGCCGAGATCGGAGCCGCTTTTTAATCTTATGTGTGTATCTAACTGGATAGTGGCAAATTGTGACAAGTTGCGTCTTTGATCCTTGTATGATCTCTGGCTGTCCCATTGTTTGATGAGGCCAGACGCTGCTGCTCTATGTTGTTAAACACAAGACTGTGGGGCACACAACTCCTTCAGCAGAGAGAGACATAGGAGTGATGACTGAAGCTATTGTGAGAGGGAAGGTATTCCCATCAACCCTGGAAGACGCCTTGTCGAGAGCATTACAGATCCTGTCACAAAGGGCATGAAGAGGATCACTTTCAGACATTGAGGAAGAAGCTGATGGCCCTGTATCCTTGAAAAACTTCCTCTGTTTGGTGACATCCCATGATGCCCCCCCCCCCCCCCCCCCCCAATTGGCTGGACTACGAGACCCACGATCAGGTTCATCGACTGCAAGACCCCTGATTCATGCCTAGATAGATGCATGCCTACTGCCAATGTTTGCAGTATGTCTATCACTTTTCCTGAACACATGTACCTTTTGTCAAACGGGGCCTTTTTGGACATGTTAAAAAGTGCAGTTACTGATGGATATGGTTTGGGGAGGGCGTAAGCTACAAATAGACTTTTTTATGGTACAGGGACTGAAAGACAAGGTGGTAAATGCCTACCTACTGCCAATTTTGTTGCCTTTTTGGAGATGTTGAAAAGTCGTAAACTACAAGTAGAGTTTATGGTTTTATTTCTGTATTTTCGTATTTATCATTCCTGACATATAAACTGAAAGCTACACTTGCAGGTTTCAGCAAGATGTTCAGTCTGCATTTTTCGATCAAAACCAAGAGGACGAGACCTTGCTTGTTAAGCATGTCATCATTGGAATAGCTGACGACCAACATAAGGATGCTGGTGGAGTGAAGGCGTTTGAGGAGGAAGCCATTAAGATAGTTAAGAAGGTGTTGGGAGCCCCACTGGACACTGTACGAGTTCACAGATGCCTTCTACGATCTATCAGTAAGACATCAGCCAGCCATAGTGCGCAACTTCTATGAAACAAGCCATGGCAAATCTGTTTGTGATGGCCTGGGCGCAATTGTCAAAGGTAGCTGCTACCAAGCTGTTGTAAGTGGAAAAGAAATCATCTGCAATGCTGATGACTTGGTTGGGTATTGCAAAAAAAACAATTGACAGTTCTATTGAAGATTGTGAAAGGCAGCACAGGAAAGCATATTTCCAGGCGTGAGTTAGTTTTCGTCGGTAAGGATGCAGTTAACGGAGCCGACCAAACGTCAAAACCCTGCCAGGTACCCGTAAACTACATTCAGTGAAGACCATCGGAAAGGACTGCCCTGTTGGCTATCCAGTTCACACCAACTGTAGACTGTTATTCCGTTTCTCTGAAGCAGATATTTAAAAGGTTAAGAGCAAGGTGCAGAGCAAAACATACCAGTTTAAGTAGTCTTATACTAGATTTAGAGATTAGAGTTGTTGGGGAGGTTGCTAATAAGACGTTTGGAATTACATTGCATCCTGCAGTGCGCCCCCCCCCCGTTTTTCTTCTAGCAAATCTAAGTATATACATCTACATGTTTTGATACAAGAGTTGTTACTGTTCTTCCCAATGATATTTTGACAATAGGAGTAGCAATTAGAATCCATTAATATCTACCATGTACCATCTGTCAGGTTTAACAAAAACACATATGTATGTTATAAACTTTGTACTTTGTAAAGCTAATTGAAAGTGGCTGAGTTTAAAGCGGCGTAGCGGTGTTGAAGAGCGGTTCCATGGGGTGTGAACTCCTGCTCAACCGAAAAAAAGCTACTCTACTGTACTATACTTTTATTTTGAAAATCATAAAGCATTCTGCTGGCACAGCCGAACACCAGCGGACCAAGCCGGACGGCCACCGAACGAGCAGCTCCCGAACCACAGATAGACGGCATTTTCTTTATTCGTTTATTCAAACGAACTCCATTAGTGAGTCCAATTCAGACAATGCATCACAAGTCTTCCTGGAGTCATAAGACAAACACGTTACATAATACAACATTAACACAGTACATTGAGACTATTTACACCTTAAATAGCCGGTGGAAGCTATATATAAGGGCACAACCCGCCGTACTTGCAAATACGTGCCAAAATGTGGGCAATCTTTTGGGATCCGCAACGCCTCCGTACGGACTTAGGAGCACGCAGACACGCCGTAGAACGTTACGTGCAGGCAAAACTTTGTGGTGTGCCATTGGGCTGTGGGTTCGCAGACACCTCGCAGTTCAGGCAGTGACCGTTGACTCTGACCACACCATCGACTATCTACCACATCGACTATGGCCTACACCTACATCGGCGAGGCCAGCTTCTGCAATTTAAGTGGGATAGCTTCTTGGTAAGTTCAACTTTGTTTCAGCTTTTTTGGTTTCTTTTCTCTGCTTTTTGTAACCTACCGAGTGTATAACGTTTGCATAAAGGTACCCCGTCTGGGCACCATTAGACTAGGCAAAGACGCACATTGCTTTAGTTTAACAGATGTGTTTGTTTATAGGCTATCAGCGTTCATTGCTTCGATTCACTTTTAAACTTCGTTCAAAAACTATGACTGTTTTTCTTGCAACAGAACAACAACGACCCGCTGCGCTGCTATGCACCGGCCAGTGCTGGATGCGCACGAAAGTGCGGGCATCGGCATCAACTGCAGGTAAGTGTGAAATTATCTCTGCTCCGTTTCAGTTGAATTGAAAGTGATTTAGGGAACATATTCTAGTTACTTTTGTGGCTTTCTAGCACATGGCATCCTAACCAAGATACGGTTAGGGATATTACAGCATCAATGCGGCTTTCTCCCCCTTTTCAACTAGGCGGCCTAATGATTGTATGTATGTATGTATGTATGTATGTATGTATGTATGTATGTATGTATGTATGTGCATAGGCCAGGACTGGCCCCTCGCGTAGGGTAATACCGCCCCTTACGAGGTGATATACCCTTATTTGGCAGAGTACAAGACGGTGATGCGCCACGTCTCCTGTCCGGATGAATGTTCCAACATGTCACTCACCATATGGCTGATACAAGACAGAGGTTCGCCAGGCCTCTATCCGGGTGATTTGTAGTGAATCACCAACTCCAGTCAGACAGCTAATGATTTGTCCCGTGAAATTTCACAAGTTTGTGTTAAACCAGTTCTTGTCGCTTTGAAAAGAAATGTTCGACTTTATTGATGCCTTACAGAACAGAGACAGATTTTATACTGTCTCTGTGGGAAAGGATTATTCCAAAGTGCTTTGGATACATATTGATACATTCTGCGTTTTATAACAAAACTCATTCCTTGGTATCAGAATTCAATCTAACAACATTAGCATTACAATTATCATATTTGGCGGAAAAATTGTTGAGGAGACGAACTATTTCTATTTGTATGATACACTTATAGAATAGCGCTGTAAGCACTGAATATAACTAACGTATACACGTGTAGAATATCGATGTAACTTGAAATTGTATATACCTTATAACGGTATGCATAAGAGGTGGGTACCGGTACTGAAAATTCAGGTCCAGGACCTACTCTTGTAAAGTTGTCTTATCTTTTTTTTTTTACCTAGCGCCATCATGCGAGGCATTCGGTTGGAGCCGACAACCCTGCTTAGGATGGAGATTACTTCAGTGTATCCTACAGGGACGGCAGTCCGAGTGTATGTGTACCAGGTAACTTTGACAATACATTTTGCAGACAAATGTAGAAAATAATAAATTTTCAAATGATAAATGATGTTGACACTTCAATCAATGTGTTTGTTTCTCCTGACTAGAATTTAGACTTACATGTACTTTTTTTCGTTCATTTACACAGGGACACAACAACGCATTTGAACATTTAATAAAAACGTAGAGAACTACCTTTTGATCTGCGCCCTGTCTTTTATTCGCTATTTACCACACTTGTAGAAAGGCACTAGAAGAAGTTCGAGAAGATATACTCAGATACATAGGAAAACTGTACCTGTCAGACTTGAGTTTGAACCAACTAATCCGGAAGATTACAATGCAATCAAAATTGATGCACATGTAAAAGATGCGTGGAAGGTCATTGGCTATATCCCAAAGCGTAAGATTCCCAAAGTCACCAGTGCGATGAGAAAGGGAGAAGTAGTGTCTATCAAGCTCGCAGGTCTTCCCAACTATGAATACCATCCTAAGCATATTGGGTATTTTGCAACAGTTGTTGTAGTGATAAAAGGTAAATGGCTTCCAGATGACAGGAATAATGTATATAACAGTGATCTGTCACACATTTAAGGTGACTTAGCAAATGCTCGATGTAACTAAGTAACTTGCTGCATCCTCGTATGTATGGTCGGTCGGACTGCATTCTCTCGGTTTGGTGTGCAAGAGTGTGAAAGCTGTAGAACATGGGTTCGTCCGATGGGAACTTCTTTGATAAACGCCCTTCTGTTGATATCGAGATAAACTTAGGGACCAGGATCGAGCAGAAGAGTGTTGCAGTGACGAGTAACAGTGGATTATAGTGTCAGCAAGGAGCAGTAACTGAAATAGCTACCAAAAGTACAGCTAATCAGGCAATCCATCGGATTACGGCTTGGACACACTACATCAATCCCATCTACAAATCCCCGTCTGATCCCAGGGCAAATTTCAGTATTTCCGGAGTTGCGCAGATGACCCACTTCCAGCCTCCTCAAAATGGTTGGGTACCCTTGACACAAGTGCCTGTAGAAATGTTTTTTCTTGAGATATGTTTGGATTCTGGAGGTGCATATTATAGGTAAGGGTTGTAGCTTCTATATACAAAAAAGGATTACAAAAACAGTATTTTCCAACAAATTAACTACTCATCCGCCAACAACCCCTCAGAGTTTTGGAACCTAGTAAAACAGTTAAAAACAGAAGACTCTAGTCCAACAGAAGAAACAATTGACAAACAAACACTCCATACGTACTTCCAAGGATTATACGGAAAAACTAAGTCCAACGATCCAGAAACCGATAACCCATTCCAATCACAGATCCGTAACAAACTAGTAGAATTAGAAAACAGAGCTGCAATTTCACGGGGGACAATCTACGTCATAGGTTGCAAAGACGTTTTCGACCGTCCGGAGGGACAATTTCGATGGTCGCGGAGATTGATTCGACGGTTGCAAAGGCAAATTCGACAGTTACACAGAAAAATTCGACGGTTACACAGAAAAATTCGACGGTTACACAGACAAATTCGGTTTGCGGAGACAAATTCGACGGTCGGGGAGAAAACTCCGGTACTGAAGGGCCGTCCAGTGAGCGTTTTTGGTACCAGAGGCGAGGTAGGTCGTCCACAATTTCTTCTTCTAACGTCATCTAAGGGAGGTTTTGTGTAAACTAGCCTAGACTATCAGGTGACAGAGTATCTCTGGATCATCGGAAGCTAAAAGTTATCATCTTTTCATGTAATTGAGTCGAGATAGAGGGAGCGCCGTTGTTGAATGCCGACTTCCAATAGCAAAGTTATCGATGTCAACAGTTGACAAATACCGTATTTTGAGCGATTAAAATTAACATCGTCGACGAAATCCATATCGTCTAGCCACCGGGAGGTTCTTATCCACGAAATGAGACTATGGAAGCATTGTTACTACCCACATAGGGCGAAAATCAGAAGAGATAATATGTTTTAGCGCTACCCCCCTCCCCCATTTGTCGACACGTACCACGTGTGGGAAATTTATATTTTTTTTATATACTCAGGCGACAGTACGATATTCGTACTATGAGTGCATCTGCCCTGTCACCATTGCTATGACTTTCTTGAAGGACTAACCGAATAGTCCATGCTTTAAAACTTCAAGGTGGATTGTTGTATCACTTGACCGCCCCCCTCCCACCCACATTTTCCCTCCAGATAACAACAGCATCTGATTTGTCAAATTTCCTTTTTTTTTTTCAGAAATGCCTCGTCGGCTCAGATTAACTATCTATCCCCGCAAGGGTGGTAAAGGCAAAGTGAAAACAAAGGCCAAAGTTCAAGGTGCCCCTGCATCTGATGAGGCTGAATGGCATACAGATGAAGAAGATGCCATGTTTCAAGATCCAGAGTACACTGCAAGGAGTCCTCTTTGCCGGGGAGAAAAGAGATGCAGATCTGTGTCATCTACTCCGAGAAGGATATTAAAATGGGGTAAGAACCGTCCTTATGAAAAGGGTAGTAGGAAAACATACAGCAAACCTCAAAGTACTTCAACATTGAAGATAATGCAAAC
>NC_049984.1:27760424-27789414 GCF_000003815.2 Branchiostoma floridae | reverse complement strand
ACTTCAGGTGGATTGTTGTATCACTTGACCGCCCCCCTCCCACCCACATTTTCCCTCCAGATAACAACAGCATCTGATTTGTCAAATTTCCTTTTTTTTTTTCAGAAATGCCTCGTCGGCTCAGATTAACTATCTATCCCCGCAAGGGTGGTAAAGGCAAAGTGAAAACAAAGGCCAAAGTTCAAGGTGCCCCTGCATCTGATGAGGCTGAATGGCATACAGATGAAGAAGATGCCATGTTTCAAGATCCAGAGTACACTGCAAGGAGTCCTCTTTGCCGGGGAGAAAAGAGATGCAGATCTGTGTCATCTACTCCGAGAAGGATATTAAAATGGGGTAAGAACCGTCCTTATGAAAAGGGTAGTAGGAAAACATACAGCAAACCTCAAAGTACTTCAACATTTGAAGATGAATGGCAAACAGATGAAGAAGAAGACACCACCTTTGAGGAAAACAGTGCAAGTCCATTTGCTGCAAAAGGGAGAGTCAAACTTCCAAGGTCCAACCCAAAAAGGAGTTCCAGAGCAAAACGAGGTTTCAAACATAGTCAAGTGTCTCCTAGCCCACAAGGCAGTGTAAGGAAGCGGATAAGATTTGGTACGCCAAAAAAATCAGATGCTTGGAACACAGCCATGTGTGAAGGAATGACAAAGACAAAAGACGAGTACACGCAAGTTTCAGCTGGTGATTTTCTGGACTTGGACCAAGATGACTCATCAAGGATTGACAAGACTGTTCAAGAGATGATTGACCTGTTACCGAGAGTACTGGTGGAACTAAGGGACCTAGACTCAAGTAAACAAGATATTCTGCTACGATTATGCCACTTGGTGGAAGCTGGTAAGTTTCCTCTTGATAATATTTGCTTCCATCTATGGTGTGAAGTGGTTGACTGGTACAACCTAGATACAAGCAGCACCGGAATGAGGTATTCTCCAGTCACCAAAACTTTTTGGAAGATTGGGTGGCGCCTATTTGGTGGCAGATTCCTACGACTGATGAGCGGCAACAGAGGCATAGGACAAGTGTTGACAGGAAATGCCTCCATTGGACAGTGTCCAACATCGGGTACATCAATCAACTTCGCTGTGCCAAGCGCAGAGATTCTATCAAAGTTCCAACCGTATGGAGACTTCCCTAGCACTATTGACCCTGGATTTATCGAACCTATGGTAGCTATGGCCAGCAAAGCACTTGAAGGGAAATGATGTTGCCTATGTTTTGATGGTAAAAAGCTTTCCCCAGGACTCACCCAGACCAGTGGAGATGTGAACCTGCTTGGTCACGGACCAGAGCCTTCACTTGAACAGAGAAAAGAGGATTTACACAAGGATCTAGGAAAGGTACAGTCTTTGGTGGACCTTGTAATCACAATTCAGTCACGTTCAGATATCACAATGAGTGACCAGTTGGATGAGCAATCAAAACAAAGGTTGTATGATGAGTTATATGACTTGTTTCTGCTGATGGGCATGAAAAGTGCTGAGGTGAGGCACCTGCAGAAGAAGAAAGGATTTGCATTACAGTCATTCAAGTCCAGAGGTGGTGATGACTGGAGGAAATCAAAATACATCTATGTCATCAGTGCATTGCACACAGTACTTCATCAAATGCAAGAGTACAAGTTTACATGGACAACCGTCAGGGAGCAACTCTGCCAATGGATGGCCATTTTAAATGGTGGCAGCACTGACTTCATGCCTGGAAGTGTGGTGAATCTGACAGAGCAGTCCAACTACATCAGCCTACAAGACATTGAAGAGCTACATAAACGACATGGAGAACCTTTAGTTGAGTCACTGCAAGATGGCGACATACTGACAAAGATTGAGACAAGAGAGATTCCACAAGGAACACCAGAATGGCACACTATCAGATCTTCAGCAAGAGTGACAGGTAGCCAGCTCCACAAGGCACTTGGCTTAGAGTCATTAAAGGCACAGAAGGAGTACTTTGATCGTGCAGTCAAGAAAGCCGGCAACACGCCTTCCTTTTCTGAAGAACAGAAGAGAGCAATGGCTCATGGGGTTGAACATGAAATAGATGCAGCAGCAACTTTGGCCACAAAGATTCTTCCAGCACTCGAACCCAACCTGCTTGTGTATGAAGAAGGCTGTATCATCATGAAGCAGGATGATAAACCGTTTCTAGTTGTTTCTCCAGACAGGAGCCTTAGATCCTCACAGAACTGTACAGTGAGTGCTGTTGAGATCAAGTGTCCATATACAGCAGATGTACATGACAACATTCCATTCAGGTACTTAAGTCAGCTACATGCTGAAATGGCAGCACTGCAGTGTCCTGTTCTACTGTACTTATCTTACAAAGCAGACTGTACAAATGTATTTAAGGTTACTGCTGATACAGGCCTATGGGCAGACATATGGCAAGCAGCTGTCAGTCAATATGGCGGAAGTAACCCAGTAAAGCCCTCGCATCTAACCCCTGAGTCAAAGTTACTAAAGAAAATGCTGAAGGAGAAGGCTGAGGCAGTTGAGTTTCTTGGTGAGTTCCCGTCTGTAACTGCAGTGAGACAACCTGAGCTATCACATGCTGTGACCTCTGGACCTGTCAGGGTGAGCATGCTGGCCCTTGAGGAACTGTCCACTCTACTAATGTCAGTGGAAAGGCTAATCAATGAACACTATCAGCTGAACAGAAAGAAGGCATCTGAGGTCGTTGTGCAGATTGTTGGGAACCTGGACAGAGAATGGTCCATGGAGTTAAGTCATGGTTTTCCAACCAACTACTTCCTTAAAGGGTATAGCCTCAACTCGGAAGTGATGAGGGACATAGTTGAGGAGAATCATCAGAAGTGCCATGACATTGGGATCCACATTCCTTGTCGGTCGTTTGATGGTCAGTGGAGGCAACTACTTGTGCGGGACAAGAATGGCAATCCACTCACCCGTCTACAGCTGCAGAAAGACATCTGGAAGGAGGTGTGTGGTCAGAAGAAAAGGGTACTTGTAGAAGACTTAAAAACCATACAAGCACTAGAGTGGGTGGTAGAGAAAGATGAACAAACAGGAAAATCTGTCATCAGAGTAAAGATGCAAGACAACCTTCCATTTCCCACCACAGCTACTGTGGGATGGAAGACACAAAAGAGCAGCACAGCTCAGGAGTCAAGTGTCATGGCCAACACTGCTGATGACGACACTTCCCTCTTACCAATGTTGGACACATTACCACTGGAGAACCCTTCAGATAATGAGAAAGGTACAAGAGGTGCAGCCTGCAGTGCTTTTGAGAAGATTTCTAATGAGTTACAGAATAGCGATGCAGACGCTGACAATGTTGACATCCAAAATGAGAAAGAGATAGAGCAGATGGACACTGATGGAGGTGTGTATGCAGAGCTTGACCAGACACAAAGAGAGGAAGTTGATTCGGAACAAACACATGAGGCAGATCAGCCCAAGCATCAACTAAGTGAATCTGAATACAGAGAAATCCTGGAACAACTGATGCATTTTGAAAAGGCCAATGTTGATGGGCGATGGAACAATCAGAATCTTGAAGACTTCAAAGGGAAATTTTCCTCTGCTGCAGTACTTGACTCTTCCTTCCGTAATGTTGAGCTGAACTGTATAGTGGAGTGTTTGAAATCAAGTGTACAACTACAAGCTTGTGAAGCAATCATGCGGAGCTGGCCCAAATACAGGAAAGTAAATGCATTGTGTGATATTCTTGCAGATGGTTCTCATGTTGAAGTGAAGAGGAGGAGGACCAGAGTAATGATGCCATTGTCTGTCCTATGTGAAAAGGTACTCCTGTCAAATCAGTACCCCAAGCAAGCACTCAATGTCTCCCTGTCAGAGTATAGATATGCTGTAAAGCAGAAAGAATGGGAAGGAACAAGTGCTATCAGCAATGATGTAAAAGTGGAAGGAACTAGTGAGCCTGCTGCATGGTTCTACAAGCCAGAATTCAGTACTGAAAGATCCCAGCTTGAGGTAAGCTGCATTGATGGGGACCACCTTATCACCAGGTGGAGAGCACATTGTGCGAGAGGCAATGTGAAAGGACTGAAAAAGGATGCATGGATCCAAGTAGCCAAGGACAGATCAACAAGCCTTAACATCAGTATGGTTGAAGACATGCTAGATGCTCAAAGTGTTCCCATCGCATGCATATTCTTTAGTAGTGAGGTTCAAGACAAGATGGTGCAGCTGGGTTTTTCTACGGAAGCCCTCTTTGTCAGACATATCAGAGAAGGCCTGATCGTGGCGCATGATCAGCCCGGCATCTCTGCCGCAGAAAGAGCAAACATGCGATTCAGACTAAGATCGTTCCTGATGCATGGAGTAAGCTTCCACACCTTTCCACCGCCAGGAAGGTACATATACAGTGCTGCGATAGGATATCCTTGGCAAATCTGGGAGGACACAGTTGCATCAATAGAAGCTCACATGATTCTCTACCCGCTCGTAAAACAAGGCAGCTACAACCAGAGGGCATTCTCCAGTTCCCTTTGCGAGCAGTTCTTCAGCGAGATGACAGGGGACGACAAGACAGGGCACTGTGGCACACTGACAGCTGTAGAGCTCACTCGACACTTCGGCACTGTCTGTGAGATACTTGCAACAAGGCTGGATCCACATCGGTTTGTTCATGGCTCATTTTATGTAGTTATATACAGTAGAAGTCAGTTAATTGTGCGACAGATTATTGCACACTTCTGTTAATTGCACAGAATCCCAAAAGCCCGTAGGCAAGGTAGATAACTTCGCTTTGTTGCACCACCCGGACAATTGCACGAAATATGCTGTCAAATGGGATGTGCAATTAAACAGCTTCTACATGTAGTATAAATTTACATGCAGATGGAGTGATTCTAATTCCCTTTTTTCACATCCTTGTGTTTCACCTTAGAAATGTTATGTTTCAGACATAATCTTCATAAAATGCTGGCTATACAATAATTCTGAATCATTTATTTCTGTCCATGAAGAGAAGAATTGTATTCAGGGTGTAGTTACATCATGAATTGTTTTTTAACATATCTTCTGCATCTCTCCTTTATATACAGCTAGAAATTGGGTTAGGGAAAAATGAAGAATCCATTATGATTCAAAATTAATATAGCAGTTGTAATCATTTGTTTCTGCAGCAAGTGGGACATGAGAACCAAAAAATCATCAGTGTACCCAGTCGTGACTGCTGATCCTGAACATGGCAGCCCCACCATGGAGATGGAGCCATGCCTTTCTCAAGACAAGAAACACATACGTGAAATCAAACCAAGGTGAGATTTTGCAGCCCAGGAAACCAACCCTCTTACATCCAGAACCTAGGTGTCCCCACTGACTCATAATAGACTATAAAAAGTTTTAAGAACCATTGTAATCAATAGCAGGTACATAACATGCATAGACGTAGGTTATACAGTCCTCAATCCATTAAAAAGGGTCACTGGCTTGTTCTTTCTTGGATGGAGTGTGGGCCCTTATTATCTGCTTGCTCATTACTGTACATGTATGTCCTGTCCAGAGCCATTGTAATGTTGAGTCCCGGGATCGGCTTGATGGGTTTGTGGCATTAATTTTCTTTTGTTAACTGGCTCAATTCTGACAAAACTAATAAAATCACATTTATACTCTACATTCTGCAGGAATCACATGTTTGACACTCCACGAACAAGGAAAAGCCATCGAAGGCATGGGCAGATTTCAGGACCGAATGAGCCATCCCGAGGAACACGTGGAGTTCGACAGCATCATCGTATTGATGAAAGCAAGATGCTACCATCAACAAGAGCTGGAATCGAAATTTAGGACCTGATATCCACACTACTGTTTAGTTTTTCTTTTCCTATGGTGTTTTACTCTGAGTGTTATCACTTAGCAATGTGCAGTATAACTGGAATGTTTGAATAGTTTCATTTGCTGTGGAACTTCAGAACTTATATCTCAAATCTTTGTAGAATGGAATGAAAATCTGAAATTTTATGTGATGTAAGTAACTTAGAAATGTATCATCATCCTAATAACGAAATCAAAAGGATATATTTCTTAAGCCCCTTCGTTATCTTAAATGATTTGCATTTTATTTGGTTACAAGGCTATGTTATGAGGAAGGATTCTGTGTTTAGATACCAATTACATGTACACTCATTACCAACTAAGGAATAGACCAGTCTTACTACCTTTTCTTGTGCTGATCATCTGACATTCCCTCAGGAATTTAATAGAACAATACAAGACAATGTTATTGATCACAAAATTTATTCTGTTTGGTTACAAATTCTGTGTTTTCCTGAGTAGGTTTTGTTAAACTCAATTGTTTTCCTGAGTAGGGTTGATTGCAAAATACAAATCCACTGCATTTGAAGATTTAGTGGTATACTCTACAATGTCATGTGCAGTGACAACTTTAGGTCTGTTTCCTTATAATTGTCACATTGTAAATACAAATGGTAAACCTTATATATGTAAAAACATTAACCACTGTTGCTTTGGAGAACAAGAAATACCAGCTCATACACAAGTTACATGTCCAACAACCCTAATATATACTTTGAAAACAGCAACAAATGACAATGCCCCCTCTTTTACAGCATTGTAATGGTAAGGCAGTATTTCTCATAGCATCGATTAGTATGTGATATGAATGTGAGGATAATTTAAACTGCAGAAATCATAGTGTACTGACATTGAAAGCCTTTTTCTGTGTTTTCCTGAGTAGGTTTGGTTAAACTCCACCAGTACTGTTATTCAGAGTACGGTTGATTACAAATCCACTACATTTGAAGATTTAGTGGTATACTGTACATGTACAGTGGACACCTATAGCATAGGGTCTGTTTCCCTATTTGTCGCAATCTAAATACAAATGGTAAACCTTACATATGTAAAAACAAACCACTGTTGCTTTAATTTCTTAAAGAACAATAAATGCTAACTACAACAGAAGTTACATGTCTAACAACCCTATATACTTTGAAAGCAACAAGAAATGCCCACTATTTTGCATAATTGTAATGCGCTCGTCACATGTATTTATATCATAGCATGATGCCAATGGTAATATGTGATATGAATGTTTGGATAATTTAAACTGCAGAATGATACGATAACTGTACTAACAGTGAAAGCCTTTTTCCATTTTTCTTTTAGTGGGCATGAAGTTATATGTTTGATAATGTTCCAGAATAAAGTCAGTGTTCAACTGTATGAATATTGGATTCTCCATGCTATTCAATGACCTGAATTTTCCATCATTGGCAGTAGGTTTAATCTTTGATTTAACATGTAACATAGTGTTGTATACGTTTTGAAATCTTTCCATGTGGAGCTGCCAAAAAGTGATAAACTTTTCAACATGAATATCCCTATAACCAGTTATATACACCAAATTGAATAAAGTCATTATAGGTAATATTACAAGATAAATGCAAAGTCAACATTCTCATAGCTCCACATGTGAATAGCTGTTGAAATGTTAGAACAACATGAAAACAAACAACTTATGAGCTAAAAGTAAAACTAGACTGTTCTAAGTGTGGATAGGTGTATGAGCTTTTAGCTCATCCTCCTGATCAAACCTATGGCCACATTTCTCACACACATACTTTGCCGGTTGGGGTTGGGTATGGGTCTTAGTATGTTTCTTTAAGACATCTTTAGACTTGAATGCCTTCCCACAGGTGTCGCACAAGAACGGCCTTACTTCGGAATGTGCCAACATGTGTCTCTTCAGGTACTGTTCACACTTAAACTCTTTCGAACAAACTGTGCACTTTGCTGGTGTTTCATCCCCTTGTGGATGCAAGTGTCTCATGTGAGTGATCAAGCCCCTTTTATACTTAAACTTCTTCTGGCATACATCACACACATGCTGAGTTTCTCCAGTGTGGACAACCTGGTGTTCTTTCAGTCTGGCGTCTGTTGGGAAGAAGTTCTCACATGTGTGGCATTTGTGTCCATCTGGGTCATGCAGTCTCCTGTGCTGTAGGAGACTGGACCTTCTTGTGTACCTGTTGCCACAGACAGTGCACACATGCTTCTTCTCCTTGTTGTGACTGGCCAGATGGTCATGAAAGTCTCTGCCATACACAAAGTTCTTGTCACAGATGGTGCAATGGAAAGCTGGAGCCTTCCCTAAACCGTGGATTCTTCGCTTGTGCTCTGCCAGGGAACTGACAGTTGAATAGTTCTTTCCAGTGCTGCAGAGGTTGCATAGTAACTGTTTTTGCGTGGTAACGTCAGCTCCTTCTTGCTCAACAGCAGAGGACTGAGATGATGAGGAAGATGACTCTGGGGTAGTGTCCTGACCATCTTTGGTACTTGAGTTGACGGCTGGAACAGGCTGCTGCTCTCCATCTTCAGCTTGTACGGGCACAAGCCTGTTCTAGCCGTCAAACTCCATGGCTGAAATGTGAATTAAAAAAAAAGGTCAGTCTTTGTCTGGAAATATACACCAAAAGCTAAACATTTAAAACATAACCTATAAACATCATACCTTATTACCTGATTTACATAAAACCATTAACGTTATACAAGGAAATAGTACACAGCATTACAATATTACAAAGATGCTAACCATGTGTGGTCTTGCTACTAAACTTTGTAACATCATCTGGAGGGAAAATGTGGGAGGGGGGCGGTCAAGTGATACAACAATCCACCTTGAAGTTTTAAAGCATGGACTATTCGGTTAGTCCTTCAAGAAAGCCATAGCAATGGTGACAGGGCAGATGCACTCATAGTACGAATATCGTACTGTCGCCTGAGTATATAAAAAAATATAAATTTCCCACACGTGGTACGTGTCGACAAATGGGGGAGGGGGGTAGCGCTAAAACTTATTATCTCTTCTGATTTTCGCCCTATGTGGGTAGTAACAATGCTTCCATAGTCTCATTTCGTGGATAAGAACCTCCCGGTGGCTAGACGATATGGATTTCGTCGACGATGTTAATTTTAATCGCTCAAAATACGGTATTTGTCAACTGTTGACATCGATAACTTTGCTATTGGAAGTCGGCATTCAACAACGGCGCTCCCTCTATCTCGACTCAATTACATGAAAAGATGATAACTTTTGGCTTCCGATGATCCAGAGATACTCTGTCACCTGATAGTCTAGGCTAGTTTACACAAAACCTCTCTTAGATGACGTTAGAAGAAGAAATTGTGGACGACCTACCTCGCCTCTGGTACCAAAAACGCTCACTGGACGGCCCTTCAGTACCGGAGTTTTCTCCCCGACCGTCGAATTTGTCTCCGCAAACCGAATTTGTCTGTGTAACCGTCGAATTTTTTCGTGTAACCGTCGAATTTTTTCGTGTAACCGTCGAATTTTTCTGTGTAACCGTCGAATTTTTCTGTGTAACCGTCGAATTTTTCTGTGTAACTGTCGAATTTGCCCTTGCAACCGTCGAATCAATCTCCGCGACCATCGAAATTGTCCCTTCGGACGGTCGAAAACGTCTTTGCAACCTATGACGTAGATTGTCCCCCGTGAATTTACAACCCCTTAGATTCCGAGATCCATCAGAACGAAATTAGACAAGCCATCTCCAAATTAAAGAATAACAAAGCGTCAGGTAACGACCTTATACTGAACGAAATGCTAAAATGCGCAGCACATATCCTTACATACCCATTAACTAAACTGTTTAATTTAATCCTTTCAACCGGGCACTTTCCCCAACAATGGCGTGAAAGCCACATTGTACCTGTACATAAAGGCGGTCAAAAAGATGACCCGAACAATTACAGGGGAATTTCTGTAATTAGCTGCCTTGCCAAATTATTTACAACAATAATGAATACTCGTCTCACCGAATATATAGATGATCACAACCTCATTTCCCCCAACCAGACTGGCTTCAGAAAGAATTTCGGAACTAACGACAACATCTTTGTTATTGACACACTGATATCAAAATACACCAACACCAACAGACGCCTCTACACCTGCTTTATAGACTTCAGAAAAGCTTTTGACTGCGTCTGGAGAGAAGGTCTACGTTACAAACTACTTAACCTGGGCATAGGCGGCAAGTTCTACAAATTGATTAAATCCATGTACTCTAATCCGATGACATGTGTTAAAACTCCTACCGGCCTTACACCACTGTTTACAACTGACAGAGGTGTAAGGCAAGGATGCAACCTCAGTCCTACTCTTTTCAGCTTATTTATAGATGATTTAGTTAAAGATTTAGATACCCCCGACTGCGACCCACCCTCCCTACACCACCTCCTCGTTTCTTGTCTACTTTACGCAGATGATGTAGTACTACTTTCAGAGTCTGAAACCGGCTTACAATGTGCCCTTGACAGGCTTCATTCCTTCTGCGAAAAATGGAAACTGCAGGTGAACCTAGAGAAAACTAAAGCCGTGATCTTTAACAAATCAGGGAGACTCCTCAAGAACATAAATTTCTTATTTGGCGTAGATAACATCGAAATCGCAAACTCCTACCCCTACCTAGGCCTGACGTTGTCCTCGTCAGGTACTTATTCCTTAGCTAAAAAGAATCTGTCTCTAAAGGCACGTAAAGCTGTATTCGGCCTCAAACCTCTCCCTCTTTCAACGATGTCCCCCAAGACTCTACTTAAGCTATTCAATACGTGTATTAAGCCCATAATGTTATATGGTAGTGAGATTTGGGGTATAGACTGTGGAAAAGATAACTGCCCAGTGGAAAATATCCAAACCCGCTTTTGTAAAAATATTCTTGGCGTGCACAGGAATTCCTGTAACTCCGCATGTAGAGCAGAACTCGGAGTCTATCCAACAGGCATAGATATAGCAATCCGCATAGTTAAGTACTGGCTACGCCTTAAACAGTTAGATTACTCTACACACCCTTTACAAATAGACGCAC
Organism: Branchiostoma floridae; assembly: GCF_000003815.2. Taxonomy (NCBI): domain Eukaryota; kingdom Metazoa; phylum Chordata; class Leptocardii; order Amphioxiformes; family Branchiostomatidae; genus Branchiostoma; species Branchiostoma floridae. The sequence continues at coordinate 27,778,571 of NC_049984.1, read as the reverse complement.
TACTCTGTCAACAAAATGTACCTTTAAACAATCATAAGAAAACTTGGCTCCAACATGTAAAACAAATACTTGATGATAATGGTTATTCCTATCTATGGAACTATGCTCACTCTAGAATAGACAACAAACAAATTTGTACATTGTTAAGGAAAAGACTGTCAGACGTGTATGTCCAAACCTTTTTCCAGCAATTGTCTAAAGATAACGGCAAACTAAGATTTTACAAACATATCAAAACCGAATATGCCATGGAAACCTATCTATACCAGAACGACGCTGACAAGAGATCCAATGTATGTAAGATAAGAATCAGCGCTCACTCACTAGAGATAGAAAAGGGTCGTTATAAAAAAGTGCCAGTTCAAGATAGATTGTGTAAATACTGTGCGACGGATGCAGTGGAAGATGAAATACATTTTATATGTAACTGCCCCCATTATGAGGACGAAAGAAACAACCTTTTTGACACAATCAAAACATTATTTCCAACTTTTCACCAGTTAGTAGACCTCAAAAAAACTATATTTCTGTTAAAATCACAGAACCCACTAATCATTAAAGAAGTGGGACTTTTCATCAGCCACTGCCTCCAAAGAAGAAGTCAAACCTCCCAGTAAAGAAAGTAGAAGCATGTACATAGATAGCTGACGTGTGTGTATTTAGAATAGACACTTGTTACTTTTCACTGTCTGTATCATTGCAATTAGCCTACGGGCATGGATTTGCAAATAAATATATATTAAAAAAATATATTATGTTGAAAAAACAGATTTTTATTGATATTTGTGGTTGCAGTAGGCCTTAGAAGTCAGGTGTTTTGGTGTTTTTTTACAGGCAGTGAAAAGGGGTGAAAAGGTCACGACCTATGTTTCGGTCCCGTACAATAAAATTCCGCCGAAATTTTTTTCCTTTTTTTCTCATCAAATTACACTTTAGAGGCTGGATAACCATGCCAATGTGAGTTTTTCATGTTCTAAAAGTCAGGTAGGTGATTTTTGACAGCCTCTTTCTCCCATGATTCCAATTGTTAAGAATAGGCAGCCTAAATATCGAAATTTAGCCCCCACTCAACAGTGAGAAGGACGTTGCGTCTGGTGAGTCTTTACGTGGCGGAAGATCTAGAGATAATACACATGCATGTCTTTAAACTAACTGATCTGGTCTATTTTCAACACTACTGCTCAGCTCATAGTTAGGTTGAGATTTAAAAGAATCCATGAAAATTTTAACTATACAGTATACTTGTTGATGGTGTTTGCACTAGACAAGGATCAGGCCATTTGTTGCTGGATCAGGCCATGTGTTGCTTGCTGAATATTGTACTACTGTAGTAGGCATTTGAGGGAATAATGCTGATATTATCAACGTTATAATTCCTAACGATATATGTGTATGAGGCTGACAAATGCATGCTCATTGTACTGTTTTGAGTTTTCTTGTTTAATCAGGGAAATCCGGAAAATATAGTAAGAGTCCGGAAACGATATCGCTCCAATGAAAAACATAACAAGAAATCGAGTAAACTATGTGAATAATTGACCACAGGAACTGACCTCGTGGGAACTAGAATTTCTCGATAGCGGCAATCAGTCTCCATAGTTTTGCCTATTTCTACAATTATTGAATCAAAGGAAGTCCGATAGATAGATTCGAGCTCCCCTAATAATATTAATGATCGTTTATCAACAACAATACAGAACAGGCTCTAGGTCCAGTAGATAACAATGAAGGACAGTATGTCTCCCACGAAGTCGTCGGGTGAAACTTAATTGACACCATGTGACCACCGACCACACAGTGGTGGGGAGGTTAATGCATGTAACTTTGAGTGACTAAACCTCTAAGATCCGATGTGTTTTGGGGTCTTTTGTAGGATGATGAGGTGGAGTGCCAGTTACGGCGGGTGAAGCGGGTTTGCCAGGACCCGTTTATCCATCTGTATCCGGCCAGGATGCAAACGGCCGTGAGGAGGCTGGTAAGGGCGGTCAAGGAGGCTGGCCACAAGAGGCTAGGCGGTTTAAGGAGGTGCAGAGTTTCCTTGCGGGTACAGCCGCCAGCCCGACCATAAGAAAATACGTAGCAAAAATGACAAAGGAGGAGCTCCGTTTCGCGGAGGAGGCGGAGAAAGCCCGGCGGAGCTACGACGAGCAGAGGCCATGCATATGCCCCCCACCCCGACCTGGATGCCACCGGCACCCGGCTATCATGACCAGGCATGGGGTCAAGGGCCTGTGCCTCTAGCTTTCCCAACAAATGCCTCTGGCGGAGGGTTTGGTGGGCGGCAGGGCAAGGGCCGGCCTTTCAGGCCCCCAACCCCCAAAGGGATGGCCCGAAGGGGAAATGTTTTAATTGCAATGAGCTGGGCCCAAGATAGATCCACTTTCTCGTCACCCACCCGCCTTTCTCTGTTGAAGAACACAGTCACCTCGCTCATCATGCCAACTCTGTCTCAGTCTTCAGCTCCCGTGTATCCGAAACGACAGATGACCCTAGGGACCAAAGTAAGCGACTAAAAAACACAACGGCGTACACGCCTGCAAGCCACCAGTAGTAAATAAATTGAGGACTTTGTTTATGTTTTGTCTATCAATGTTTTTGTTGTAGATTTTAGGATTTTACTGTTTTTTATCTTACCTTACAGTGCATTTTATGTTATTGTACAATTAATAAATTCTAATAATTGTAACCAGTACCCAGTTGTCTAGGAAATCGTCGGCTTACAAGCCGCAATGGCTGCTAGAATAGCGTCATGTGTGTATGGTCGCCATTTTTATTCTGTCTCAATTGACGATATGGACTGAATTAACGACGATATTTGCCGTAAATCACACGATAGACTTTAACATGCTAAGAATGTTTCGTGTGATGGTCTATGTACTTTTAGTGGTAGATTTGTCTGCGTAAAGACCCCGATTGCGTTGTTTTGTCGTCAGTAGAGTACCCGAGCTAGTCAACCTGAGCCGGTCGTGAATAAATACAGGTGCAAGTACAGGTACGCGGTGCTTGTCGCATCTACTTTTCGTCGGCTCCAGGAATCGTCAAAAAACCTGACGAAAACTAGATATCCAGGATTCGTACTTCCGGTGCCGTCAATCATGGTGATTGACAGGACAGAAAACATTATTATGCACGCCCATGTTTCCATATATGGGCCAACCTCGTGAGACCTCGACAGACTCAAGTTGCGAAAGATTAAAACCCGGAAGTGATCGCTGCCCTCCCCATGATAGGACGCCATCTGAATGATTTTAACACGTAAATAGAATGTGACGCTACACGAAAAACAACTTCAAACACGCCACACATATATAGTCGTGCGACTGTTATTATCTATCGTTGTGGACAACGGTTGTCTTTAAACATGCGTTCAGAGTATTGCGGGACACCCGCGGTACAGGATACCATTGCGGTGCGTGCATGACCCACAGTGACCTCCAGTTCAGGCCGCTTTCTGGATATCCAGGATTCGTCCTGAGCCTGTTCAAGCCGTTTTCTGGATATCCAGGATTCGTCCTGAGCCTGTTCAAGCCGTTTTCTGGATATCCAGGATTCGTCCTGAGCCTGTTCAAGCCGTTTTCTGGATATCCAGGAATCGTCCTCCTGTTCAAGCCGTTTTCTGGATATCCAGGATGTGGACCAGGCCTTGTGTGACAAAGGGACGCCATCTGGATGCTATTAACACGTTACCGTGAATGTGTCGCTATACGGAAAACAACAGTAAATTTATCCCATCTTGACTGCCATTTGTTAATTCATTACGCAAAGAGCATTTTGGGCCTGATACGTAAGTAACAATTGTAAACATCAAAATATCATTATCAACATTCGTTTAAGTTCTGTAACACTAGGAGCTGACAGAATAATTCTACATAAACCCCTTGCGCCGGAGATACAAAGATGGCGGCCTTCTGACCACGAAAACAACATGAAAATAGTTCCCGCCCTCGAAAACAGGAAGCTCCACCCCCACGCACACGTTCTGGATAAACACCGTCGTCTATCCAGGAAACGTCGTGTTTGCGACGATTTCTGGATATCCAGGAATCGTCCTTCTGCTCAGGACGTTTTCTGGATATCCAGGATTCGGCATAGTACGAAAATTAGATACTGACGAAAGTTGGATACAACAGTGCTTGTGCGGATGATACACCGGGCCGATGCGTGTCAGGCACCGCCGCCTCGATGCCAACACTCGGGGCCACCTCCCAGGACACCGTCATCCTGATGCGACAAGTACAAAATCCCCGGCGGGAGAGGCACGACTTATCCCGAGTAGCTTGGATGTTATGTAACGAGATCGGGAACTTGAGAAGTCGGGCCGAAACCCCAATCCACCCACAACAGGGCACTTTCACAGTTTGATAACGTACCATTTTTTTACAGGCAGTGGGTTTCATGTAGACAGCCTGGACCAGCTGTAGGACCTGGCCACTGAGTTTGTTGAAACTCTCATGCCCAAACCATCCAACCAAGAAGTTGATGATGCGCTGTTCCGGTTGGGGCGGAATCACCAGTACCACCTTCTGTTGTACAGAGACCTGAGGCAAACCATAAGGTGACGAAGTCTGTAACCAAATAGCTGCATTGTTGCTTGCTTTGTAGGAATTATTCTAAATTCCTATCATATATTAACATTTCTTGTCCCTTTAAGAATCATGTACCTATTACATCACAGATTAAATTCATGATGTAATATATACCAACCAATTATAACATGTAGGTAAAATTTTCTTAACTCCTTTGTGCTTGGCGTTACAATATGGTTTAAAGGTATACAATAGCTTCTTGTTCATAAGTGGTGTATACTGCACCTTTACTAAATCTGAACCTGTTATGCTTCCGTCAAAAATGAGGATGGAGATGTGTGATCGCCCTGCGACCACACCAGCATACATAGGGGAAACCCCAATCCCACCCATTGTGCACCTCTTCCTGATGGGATTGTGACGTCTCCTGGGCGGATATGGCATTTTGTACTCCAATTCGCAACTCACACAAGCTAAAGACTCCGTTGTGTCGTACATCTCGTTATAAAAACTCAACTATTTCATACTTGCCTGAATCCCTCTCTCAAAGCAAATGAAAGAAAAAGAATCAAGTCGTGCAGTGAAAGCGATTCTGCAAACAGCGACGGGGCCGTCTATACAGTGACAGGACTTGCGGAACCAGTCCATCAATGATGATGAGAGGTTGAAGCGTGGGTCCAGTACAGCATTACAGTACAAAACCATAACCGGCGGACATCAAACCAAACAATGGAGAACGTTTCTGTCCAGTTCAAACAACAAGTCATGCCTGATCAAATTCCTGGATGATGGAAGCAGCCAAGCTACCGAGAGAAACCTGGGGACAAGACGCTATAAACGAGGATGCCTGCTACGCGTTAACTTTGCTCTTGGGTTTAACTCGACACCTGCTCAGGGCTCACTCGGAGAAGTTCCACATCACAGTCCCGGGCGGTTTCTGGGCGTTCCAACAAGAGCTGGACAACTTGTCGCGGCAGGGCCACTGGTGCTCGGATCTATTAAAACTGTATCTAGACTGTAATCCAAACTGTACAAAGCATCAATACCCATTCAGCCAAGAGCCCATGCTGCAGCCGGATTTATATAAAAACGCAGATGTAAGATAATTGAATTTGTTTATAATGTCCTTTTGATTTTTTTCCAAATAAGTCAAAGCGAAGCATAACGTTAGTTGTGTAAGGTATGTAAAGCAATGAGAATAAGTGTACATGTACATGTACTTCTCTAGTACTGTTCTTCGTTACCTTAATTTCTCTAACAATCTTTGCTGCACGGGCACCTGTCATCAATTAATTCCTTCTTTCCCAGCTTTGTGTGAAGTACTATTGAAATGGTGCAGAATTGCTAAAATCCAGCACCGTCAGTGACTTACAGGCAAACACCTGTGTGCCCACGATAATCACTGCATTTTAAGCAAATTGGGTGTTGGTGTGTGGGAAGGGAGGGGGAATTATGTACTGTGAATGTCTGTTGATAGAAATATTGACTTTTTATAAATCACTAATATGTTCAACCCGAGCGGTAATAATCAATGTCCTTTACCTTTTTTTTTCAATCCAACAGGTCCTTGGAACAAAAGGTTGTACTTGGCTGGCCATAGTACCACATTTTGATTTTATTGGAGGAATGGTGGTAGATTATATGCACGGCGCACTGCTTGGAGTGACAAAACTACTAATTCGATAAATGCTACCTTCTTCAGTGGAACTATTTTCTGGCGGCACTTGTGTACATCCTGTCTAAGTAGGGTATTCGGTGGCGTGGGGTAGCGAGGCTCACAAAGGGTTTGTCAAAACGGAGTGGTTGTGGATATTAGTACTCTCCAAGGAGAGGTTGAGTAGATATAGTAGTGGTCGAAAAAAATACGAGTAGTGCCGGTGTGATTTTTCCAACTACTACTATATCTACGCGACTCAACCTCTGCTTGGAGAGTAGATGTTAGGATAACACAGAAAATGCAAACTTTTTTTCGTGACTTTCAGTTACCCCAAACAACGTAATCATAACACAGCTAATACTGAAAAATGAAGACCTTTAATTTTGCCGCACGTGGCTAAGGAGGTTCTGTTCCGTAAGGCGTAGGCGGCCTTTTTAATTTGCCGTAATTCGTAGGGAAACTTTTAGGGTAGGGTCGTAGGGTCAGCTGTTTTCGAGGACAGCGTAGTGAGCATGTGCGCCAGCTCAGGGACAAGTCATAATAGTCTCGGGCTGAAGGAGTGTAGCAGTGATGGTACGATAGATGTCTTAGTATTAAAACCATTCGCTCACTCGGAGGTTTTATGAGGTGGTTATAGCAAAGGACCAGGTGTTATGACACCATGTACACCTCGGGGCGGGTCATTAACCCTTAATTAACTCCATTTGGATATCATCTCCTCGCGCATCAATTTTCCTCCGTTTCTAAAAAAAGTTGAACAAAAACAAGCACGCAAAAATATTTAGGTGTTATCAATATTTCCATGTGTGACACATAAGTTGAAAGGTTTAAGTCCCGAAAAATGCATTACAGAACAAAAAAAATATTAAAGATTATTGTGTTGTACACACTGGAAAGTGCACATAGCACAATGGCCCAGTATAGAATAGTAGACACTTGAATGAAAAGAACTTCTAAGAAAGATAAGGGTAGTCTGTTTGCTTATTTGCCTTTGTCTCGATTTTTTTTTCAACTTTTATTCAGTAATTTTATCTGTTTGGTATTCTTAGTCACGGTCAAGGAGTGGATGGTGATGTTGAGCACTGGTGGCACAAGCGAGAACCCACAGATTGTCGTCAAGCATGTCGGGTCAGAGCAGACTTTCAAAGGTAATACAAACTGTTCTACATCTAATATCATCTGTCAAACAAAACCGACATTTCTGTATATGTCACCCATAAGTTCACCATAAGATAAAAATCATTAAGGCAACTTACGGTCCGGTGTCTTTTAACACATAGTGTCATCAAAGAAACGAAGGGGAAGGAAACGTAAAGCGACAACGTAGGAGAATGAAGCTCAAAAAGTAGGGCCTCACATAGTCATAAGCGACCAATGACTTCAACTTTTGCCACTTTTACATAACTTAAATAGCCAGCATTTACTTAAGGAAAGAGACAACAGTGTCCCAAAAACTACCATTACTGTACAAAGATATATACTCGTGAATATGATTTTGAATATAACTTGAAATTACTAGATGAGTCATGATGAAGAGCAGGTACTGAGATATGTTGCAGGGTATATCCCTCATGCACTAATGAAGCCCTATCAGAATTGCAACAAGATTGCCAAACCGTATACTTCCATTTTGGCCCAATAGAAGATTCCAGGTACCAACCAGGCAGACAAGTATTTTCTGGATTACACAGAAAGTTGGTTTAACAGTCATTCGTGGGGGCTGTTTCTTGTTACCGACCTGGTAACAGTTCTTCCGCCCAGTGGAAAAGGTTGTTAAACCTATTGCTAACACTCAGCAGCTACAACAGGGTATACCGGCAGGAATACGTAATGAGATAATCAACACACGTTGAAACTCGATTCTAAAGATGACTTATCTTTTTTTTCTAGCGCCATGCTGCGAGGAATCCGTCTGAAGCCTACAACCGAGCTTAGGCTGGAGGTCAGCTGGGGGTACCTCATAGGGACGGCTGTCCGGGTTTATGTCTATCACGTAACCTACAACCGAACTTAGGCTGGAGATCAGCTCCGAGTACCCCATAGGGACGGCTGTCCGGGTTTATGTCTACCAGGTAACTATAACTTTAACAGCCTGAATTGTAGGAAATAACTTTTCAAATAATAAATGATGTTGACACAATGTGTTGGTTTATCCTGACTAGAATTTAGTCTTACGTGTATTCTTCTGGTTTATTTGCACAGGGCCAGGATTGAAGCTAGCCGCACAACTACACAGGGCCAGGACTGAAGCTAGCCGCACAACTACACAACTAGCCGCGTTTCAGTATTAAATAAAAACTTTGAAAACTAGCTTTTGTTCTGCGCTGTGTCTTTTATTCCCATTATTTACCACACTTGTAAAAAGGCGATGTTCAAACCGTATACAACTCTTATGACCAAAAACTTTCTCAGAAGGACAACTGTGGCTATTTATATCACACAAAAATAGGAAAACGACGTTTAAACCGTATAAAACTGTGCTAAAACGGAAGGAAATCTTGGTCAGGCAAAGAGATGTATCAAGTCACATGTGATAATAGCTAAACGAAACTTTAGTATCTATGGTAAAACTTAGGCCCTGTGTACGCGATCTGACCCAGCAGATCGGTACTGGATACAGTTAACGTATGAGTTCGTACGTCTACTTAGTAGCAAAGGCCTGTGAGACGTATGTTGCACATACGTCGGCTAAACCATGAACAAGAAAGTATCATGTTCTAAGCTTGCAACAGGTACAATGTGCTGAACGTTTTGGAATTAATTTATGATGCCCTTTATTCTTATTCGCACACCAAATCGCCGCTTGTGGTAACGTTGATTTGATGTGGCACATAACCATGTTTGAGTGAGAATGGGATTTGGGGAACACGTACTTACTGGGACGGACAGGGTGTACGTACCGCATAAAACAGCGTTTAAGCATACATATATGTATCTCAATGTTGCTATGATGACATTGCAGTGAACTATGCTCTCCTTGTCTAAACAGAGCCTCAACAGTCCGAATAATGTGAGGTGGGGCAATGTGTGCCTCGTCGACCTGAGCGCAGCAGAGCAAATCCGCGAGTCGTAAGTGTGACATAAAATTGTCTCTGTGTCTGACTGAGTCGAATTTACAGTATCATTGTCAAATTATATACATTTCCCTAGAAAAACGAGACAATGCCATATTTTCTTGAAGCAGCACACTGTTATTCTCATAATGTTCCATAATCAGATATTAGCAACTCGTGTAGTTTGACTGTGTTCTATGTATTGTTTACACATGTCGCGCCTATTCTTCTTAGGTATGCTAGATTACATATTTGAAACTCCATTGTAAGAAGAATCATCATTTCCTTAAACGTAGTTACCCTGCTGCTTGAGATGCAGCCACGGCATGCAGACGTCGAAGTGGATGTGTACCACTGGATCTGGATGTAAGAGGTAACCATAGCTATTCATTGTACAGACATGATGAATGATGTAAAATTCAGTCAATGTATTTTAGGTCCTGACTAGAATTTACAGTGACAGTTAATTTTATGTTCCTTTACACAGGACTAAATCAGGAGCAGCCCCAGTTACAGTATCAAGGTGTAAATTACGCCGACTCAAGAAACATCGTAATCCAACTTATACAGTCTCAAGCCTGATGTATTCTTTATACTAGAACATTTCATACAGCAGTAACTGGTTTATGTTATATAGCTTGGAAAAACAAACATACACAGAAAAAAAGTACTAGTAAACATATCAAACAAGAATATATGTACATAGCACATATCAACATATTATCATGAAAGCATTCTTTCCTTTTTCTAGGACGTGGACCTGTACATCCTTGACCGTCCAGTGCTGAGGATAGCCAGATGGGCCAGAAATGACCTCTTGGTCTTACAGGATGGCCAGGAACCTGGGGCAGACCACAGAGGGTTTCGCCATGCTGCATACAGACAGTGGGTGTTGTGGTACTATGGCCGACTAGGGGAGGGGAACGGGGTAGTTATACCTAGTTGTGTTGTCTGGAGGATCAGAGACACGTTTCCTGATACACTTCGGAATTACACAGGTTACAACATTTTGTTTCAAAACAACACATCACGACTGTAATGTTTTATATGGATAAAGTGGCTAGTTGACTTGATCTTAAATTATAGTTTAAACTCCACAATTTCTAAGTCGTGTGATAAAGGGGAGCCAGGGGTACTGATGAAGCCAGTTGAATCAGGTAAATTGATCAATTCATGAAACTCTTGTTGTATTTTACAGCAGAATGAGTTGAACGGATTTTAGGAAAGAAGAAAAATTGTTTTGATGAGGGAGTACAGATCTTTTTTCTGGTATGTATAGAAACCCCCTGTCCAAACTGAATAGATTTTCCGTTGGGGTTACTCCAGGACGTTCTGATCTCCAGAGACAGGTTCAAGACTTGAGGAACAGACCGTCCCTCACAGAGGGACTTTTGAAAGAGATATTCCTCTACTGTTCTTTCCACCGACGCTCTTTATTTGTATCAGACAATGTAATGGCACTTATCGATAATTTGGTTTCGGTGGCGAGGAGGGGCGGGCATGTCAGAGCAAAGGACTTTGAATCATTAGCAGAGGAGGAAGTCGCTTATAAATCAGACCCCAACCTTCTCTGCAGCCTAGCTGCGAAGTGCTTTGGTTCCACGACCAAAGTCCAAGCTGCTACTAAGGTGCAATCAGGTGTAAAAGCTTACTATGCAGCACACCCCGACCTTGCTTCAGTTGCCCCTCCCTCCTCCGCCGCGAGGGAGCACCACCCTCCCCCTAAGAGGCCTGATTACAGAAATGTTAAAAAGGGCTGGTCTAAACTGGGGAGAGCTGGGATCAGTGTGCGAAATGTTCGAGATGCTGGAGCAGGCCCACTACCAGGACGCGGTAAAGCACGCCTTAGACCAAGTCTTAGACCAAGATTTGGCAACAACAAAAAAACGTCGGAACTGAATAGGGCACTGATTATCCCCGCGCTCCAGGGATTGGGGGAAAATCCATTCCAGACCATGTTGAGAGACCTGGGGCCAATGGATGGTAAACTGGATGTGTTGGTGGCACGCAAAGAGAAAGTGGTGACGCGGGCATGTCGAAAATGCCATGTCCTGGAAATTTAGTGCTTTCAAAGATTCATTTGGTTGAGAATTGTTCGATACCTTAAATGATGTATGCTGCTATAACTTAAAAAATTATTGAAATCTGTGCAAATAATAATTACAGGTCACACGTGGAGTTGCTGCCCGGGAGGCCAGGGCAAGCCCGTGGATAGCTGTGGGGATTAAACCATATTTTAAAGAACGGACTGGAAATAGCAACCAATAGTAGAGTAGCCAGCGTAACCTCTGTTACGTTGTTTGAACCTTTAGTCGCTGCTTAGGACCCTGGGTTAGTACATAGGCGGTAGGCCAAGGAATTGTCTTTGATTCGCCCGTACACCGTATCGCTGAGCATTGCCGGGGTTGGGGATTACCCGAAGGTCGGGGAAGTCGGCGAAGCCGACCAATCGGCGCAGGAGTTTTTCCACCCGAAGGTCGGCTAAGCCGACCAATCGGCGTAGCCGATTTAGAGCGCGGCGAAGCCGCGCGGCGAGCGAAGCGAGCTAGGTGGGAAAGGCCTTTTCCACTATCGCCGTTTTCTGCAAAATTCTAATATCTAAGTCAAAACTTTCAAGTGAATTATGTTCGTCGAGTTATTTGGAGGCCATTTAACGTACAAAGAGCACATATTAGTCATTTCAAATTAAAATAAACGCCATTGAATTTTAGCCGATTTCCGGGTCACTGCGTTACCAGCAGTACGGCGGCGGCCACACCACGTCGTCGTAAAAAAACGCATCGGTAGCTAGTATATTTACCAAAACGCTGGCACTAACCACATGTAATCGTTATAATCATTGATGCATTATTCATTATTCTCGGTCAATACTTAAATAATCGCTAAAATGCCATCTGTTTCACGAGATCTGTATTCCTAAGGAAGTTGGTATTCCTATCTCAGTTCTTACTTTCGGGTTGGCGACGTTACCGATCACGAAAATCAGACGAAAGCAGTGGAAAAAACACGGTCAAAACGTATCTGCAGTGCAGCGTAGCTTTTGTCAGCGTGTTGAAACCCTCAAACTTCTCAAATAGTACCACGGAAACCGACAAGGCGCCTAAACGGGCCCGCCGTACGATCCCACACCACAACACAGATGATCGAAAACACCGGAAGTGGTAACGCACATCAGGGAGATCGGTTGCTTACCCATCCAACATTTAAAGTTAGGGGAAAGGCGGCGCAAAGGATGACGGGAAATACTCGCACTAAGAAGATAGTAATCTTTGACGGGAGCATCTGAGGAGGCATTTCCGGATTGGCGGTACACGGCGGACTACCGTGGCAAACAGCGCGGCGGGGTTCCTGTTACTCAACAAAAAACACAATTCCGAGGCCTATTGCCCATGGTTAGTACACGCATAACCTGTAGTAGCCATGTTAGTAACGGTACTCCTGTAATAAGCACATTCCTGTAATTGTAACTTGACAATCGAAGATACACTTGTGTAGACCTTGTATAGACCATTGTATAGCATTGTGTGCACTGTGATTCTAGTGTAGCAATGATCAATACAACACGACACTGACGAGAGCAATCAAATTCGGCTTGGCGTCCTTTCTTATATCTAGTATGTGACGCTCGCAGCAAAGAACAACATCTTGGATCAGGCGGCAGGTGAGCTGGAATCCCGTAATAGGGACATTATAAAAATATCATATTAGCGGACAAGGCCTCCTGGTCTGCTGTCCGCCTATTTCATTCTAATAACGCCATTTCCTTCTCCAGCAATGAGGAGGAACAGCGCAGGTACAATAGGCCTTTCTCCTCCTCTACTGCGACCAATAGCGGTCAGAATCATTCATTTCGCCCCCAACAGGGTTCCAGCCTCGGTTGCTACACCGTGGCGCCGAAGGACACTTCGACAAAGATTGCGCGAAGTTCAGGCAGAACAGGTAGTTCTCTTGTCGCGTATCATTTACCACCTGGCGCCACCATCTACCATCCTCTATCACAGGCAGTAACAGTTGATGTTGAAGTGACAAGTGGGGTTGCAGGAGAGCAGCTTGAGGCATTCACGTTTACTTGCAGCAAGATTGCACAGCTGACAGCGTCACCAGAAAAGGTAGGAGCCAAGTATGATGAGTTGGTGTCTGCCTTTAAGAACACCATGGAAGATGACGCCGGAAGTCAGAAGCGCTTCAACCAGATTGTTAAAGAGTATAGACAAGAAATACTTCCAGATGTGCATGAGAACTGGGAGACTGACCACACAGCAACTGGACAGTTTGTCAAAAATGAATCATATGTATTGCAATGCACAAATTGGATTTGCAACATATGCAGATACAGCCCTTACTGAGCTGGAAACAAAAGTGTGGCGGCAAAGGGATGGGCCGCTGGGCGTGGCGGATCTTCGCGAGTTCCAAGACAAGAGTGGAAAGTACACTTGGCCCCTGAAAGACTTCCGGGATAGTTTTCGCTGTAAGTTGTAACAAAACGGATATCCAAGACGAGAGTTATAAAAGAAGCCCTCAATGACATGTCAAAGGGGCTTCCAAAGTTGTACAAATTTATATCCGCTCCTGGTTGTCGGAAAACTTGTCAAGATTCATTTGTAAATTGTAAGTATGGCAATGAGCCAATTGCACGTTGTTTGTATTAAAATATGGAACGAGCTATAGTGACCGTGATCTCACCCAGTACGAAAGCTAGCGCTAGTTTACGATCAGGAAAGATGTTTACGTTGTAATCACTTCGTAGAAGAACGTTTCGACAAAAAATTCTGATGACCACTGCTGATGACCGCCATTTTTAATAGTCCTGACACTGATTACTCTCTCACTTCTATTTCATTCTTACTCGTGCCACTAGGTCAGACGGGCATTTCATGGACATTGTAGGAAAGCTGCGGCCGTCCTTCCTGACTTTTCACAAGGCCACGGAGTCAACGCCTGCGGACAAGTTCCACAAGAAGCAAAAAAAGTGGCACCAGGAAGCCCTTAAAATCATTTTTAAAAAATGGTCGAGGTAAATTTAAAAAAAAAATGATAAATGATAGTCGACTAATGTATAAAATCTATTCACAACAAGATGATATCTTTCACATTAGCGATAATTACATGGATATATTAACACCTATTTGACGTCTTGTCTGTGTGAATATCTTACAGAATCCGGCAGAGGTGACCAAAGCGAAGTTTGCCACGCACATCGAGGTGGCAGTCGCCACACCTGACGTTTTCGCCCTTGTCAATGAGGTGGCTGAGAAATACAAGATGGGTGGCATTGTGGGCAGTGGCCACAAGACAGTGGTCAAACAAGCCCTGTTGAATACACTGTTTAGTAATTTAAAAAAAAGGAGAATTCAGTTTCCATGATGGAGGATACCAAAAACTTATACAGCTGATCCAGTATTCCTTGAATCATGTGTATGGAAAGCATACGGTATACTGACATTATAGAAGAGGTGTGTTTGTTCCTCTTCAAAGACTGGTGTACTGTGTCTGTCTGATACATAGTCAATTTTTGTTAACTTTGTAATAATAATGTTATTTCCCATTTGTAGGAAGACCCTCACGTCTCACCCTCAACGTCTTGACAGGTAGGTGTACGGGCATCGACTCCAGAAACTCCTTTGGATTTGAGGAGTGATTCCAGATACGCAGATTAAAGAACTAGTGTTTATGTGATTTCCCCATTCAATTTTCAGCCCACGTTTTTGTGTCTAATATTCTACATAGAGACTTTGCTACTTAAGGATTTGCCGTTTTAGTTGTGATGCTATATACACGTTTTGTTGTGTTACGGTATAAGAGTTTTGTAGTAAAATACGTCTCTATCCTATTGAAATTTTGTCGGCGTTTAGAAACTATCTTGTTACTATTTACGATGTTATGTAAAAATATGGTGGCTGCAATGAAAACGGACAAGTTTCCGAATGGGTTGCGGGACCAAAGACAGAAGCTCTAGTGGTACTTGAATGGTGTCCACACCAAGAAGAGGGAGGCAAGCCATCTACTTCTTATATTCATGATACCGTATTTTAGCGCAACATTTTCTTGCCAGCATTAAGTTTAAATATGAAAAAATGGGTATCAATTAGAAACGCCTCAGCCAGTCGTTCGTGACCTTGTCACACCAGTCCAACCTCACCCGTTACGTTATCTCCTTAAGATATACAACGCCTGGTGCGAGTTGTAGTAGAAACGAGTCTACTGTGTATAGGATGGAGCGACGGGTGGACTGAGGCAAGGTGCACAGCTCCCTTGATTATCCCTCATATAGCTCATCACAACTCTCCATCATCATAGATAGGATGGATCAGGACAAGACCTCCATCCCACACTTTGTTCTGAAAACAAAGGTACGTCTACGTTCCAATTTCTAGTCAGTAAATTGTCGGAATGGGACACATTCAAGTCATTTACAAGATAATCTAATATTGCTTTCAATGTCTTGCTGACAACTAAAATTTCGTCATTTCAGGTAAAGCCAGGGCAGCTTGTAGCTGTTGCCTACGGACCACGGCCCTGCTTCTTCCATGTTGGTAGTATACTAGGTGCCAACACTGATGATAAGAGAGAGGAATTCGAAAAAAGCAAAACGCTGATCCTGATCCCTACTTGTGTCATAACTGTGGACATTTCAATGATCAGCCATCCCCACAGTTGGAGTGTAGTCAGGACTAGTTTGACTGAGGTACATAATGTATGCAAGTTTCTTCAATGATGATATGTTTAGCAGTCTTGTGGTCCGCCTTTTCACTGGGCTGGATAATAAGTACAGTTTGTGGTTTGGGAGAGGGCTCGCATCCCCTCCCAGTATAACTTCTGCCACATCCATATGTTGCCGTTGGTTTTATATGTTTGATGTGTACTGCTGCCACTTGTTACCCTGTGATTTTATAAATGTGTCAACTGTATTACTGTGTAACTACGCTGACTAGCTAGAACTTATTCTCAAATCTGTCAGCTTTATTACTGTGTAACTACACCAGCTAGAACTTATTCTAAAAGACATTATGATTAGAGTTGCAAGATACTGACATTGATTTTGTGCTGTTTGTTGTATTTTCTTGCTGACAAACTCAGCTTTCTTCAGTCAAATATGATTTACCATTGAATAAATTGTTTTCTTGCCTTCAAACAAATACCGAGTCTTGCTGTACTGCGTAATTCATAACAGTAATAGTCAATACGTTCAATTGCAGATCATGAGAAAATTTGACAAGGAACGGCACCTTCTTGACATAGTTGACCAATCATATTGGAACATGAGGTGTCTTAAAGTCACCTGGTTGCAAAGACCCAATCGTACTCTAGGCTACCAGGCTACACATTGTGGAAAGCCTGTACAAGCGTGGCATCCAACAGTGTTTGACACAGAAGGTCCTGCAAGTTTTCTACCTATTCGGAGAATTGAGTCTAAGTTTGTCAAATCTCCTGACCGAATTCAATATCAAATACAGGGCTAGTCGATTACGGGTGGACGGGAGTTCAACAAAGTTGCTGTTTTGCTACCAGGCACCCTGGCAACAGAGGCTGCTCAAAGTGCCGACCACCTTCAAAACGACCGAAACTGTAAAAAAAACATAAATACCGTCAACTCTCATAGTTCTTTCGGATTCCATTATAAAATAAACCACCACATTAGAAAATATTCACAAACTGTAAGACACAATGCTATCTCTCAATTGATGCAAACGAAGCATGTGATAGTGTATTGGACTACTAGTATTGGACCTTCTAGGCAAAACTTTACATGACTAAAAAGGAGAATAATGGTGAAAGCAGCATTGATGACAATTTGGCTGCCCTTCGTTTGGTACGTGTACCCTCCAAAGCAGATGGAAGCTGGCTGCTTATGTCCGTCAGTTTTCAGCTCCTGCAGCTTCTAGGAGAAGAGAAAATTGGTACAAAGGTCTACTGCCACTTGTCCTCACTTTTTCTAGACATGTCCATCACTGCAGTCTTTAAGTGCCATCAATCAGGGGAATTTGGCCATACGCCTACGAGCCGCCATGGTTGACGAATGGCTTAACAATGAAGATATCAGGTAGGGTCTTTGAATATTGTAATTTCTGAACATGTCGATTACCATTTCGTTTTATATAAATTTACCCTTGTGTATCATGTTTTGAAATAGCTCTTCTTGACATTATTTACAGTGATGTCATCGCAGATACCCCGTAGCGACCAACCCGCCAAGATGTGCCACTGTATGGACGGATAGCAAAACGCCAGTTAAACATTCGTACGTAACCTCCCAACTTAGGGCCTTATAATATCTAAAAGTATTATGACAAACGTGTACAATTCAATGGTCATGTCAGGGCACGCCACTGGTTCCCGCCCGCCGGGTTTGGAGGGCAGCCACTGGCCGACAGGAGGGACCAGAGCTTCGACCCGCGGCGGGACATGCCGTCGGAACCCCGCCGGGTTTGGAGGGCAGCACGCGGGGTCCAAATACTGGAGCCCATCGACATCGTTTGTCGAATTAGGCCAAGGAAAATGTGCCGAGAACTAGCACGCCATCACCAGCAAGAGGTAATAGTGCCGAGATTCTATGATATTTTAGCCAAAATAGAGACTATTATACACTGAGTAGAGGTGCGGAACTGTTGGTTTATTTTAAGTCGTGTTTTCTTGAATGTCTTCTCATGTTCGCCCTGCTCCGTTAGTCCATACTTATGTCCATGTGCATATGGTTACAGTTTGTTATGGCTGTTTCTATTTTAGACCCGGTACAGAACCCCATTCCACCAGGTGAGTGGCTGAAGAAGGACGATAAGAACAGGGATAAATTAAACGTAAGTACTTGTAACTTTCAAACTTCAAGTTTTAGTTAAGAGTTACTGTCAAGCATTCAAAGCTAAGTAGTCCGGGTCTGGCGAATGGTAAATTAGATATTCAAAATTCAGCATAG
>NC_049984.1:27731040-27760324 GCF_000003815.2 Branchiostoma floridae | reverse complement strand
GGTATGGTACCCACGTCTGACGTGTACTTCCTGAGGAAAACGTAAAGTTCCTTCCGCATGACACTTCCACCCTGGGAAGATTCATTGAGCCAGCAAAAGCAGACATGAGGTCAATCTTGCCAGCATTTCTCATTGCTAAGAACTTGCGTGTTGTTGAGAGCACTGGAGTATGGAAGGTGCTGGACACGGTGGACAGAGCATCCAAGCCCTGTAAGCCTCCCTCTCTGGTTGTGCATTGGACCTTTTTAATACACCTCGACATGACTTGTGAGCACAACCCAAGGTGAAATGTACTCCTACATGTATGTTAGAATTTGACTAGCAGATAACAGTATATGCTATTGTGTGTACTTTGCAGATCAACTGAAGCAGCCCCTTCGACGGAACACCGTGGACCATCCAACACAGGTGACCTTCAACAACACCCAACGGAAAATGCAACGGCAGAAAACCGTGGACTATCCACCACAGGTGACCTTCAACAACACCCAACGGAAAATGCAAAGGCAGAAAACCGTGGACCATCCAACACAGGTGACCTTCAACAACACCCAACGGAAAATGCACCGGCGGAAAACCGTGGACCATCCAACACAGGTGACCTTCAACAACACCCAACGGAAAATGCAATGGCGGAAAACCGTGGACCATCCAACACAGGTGACCTTCAACGACACCCAACGGAAAATGCACCGGCGGAAAACCGTGGACCATCCAACACAGGTGACCTTCAACAACAGCCAACGGAAAATGCACTGGCTGAACACCCTAGCCCACCCAACACGGTAACCGCAACGCCGGAAAACCCTGGCCCACGTGCACACAGCATGGGGACTGCAGAAGTGGGTAACGATGAACCATCCATGCATTTGTTACCATTGTGACCAGCAGCTGTTATAATACAGCTATGAAGCCAACATTCTATCATTGAATTGAGGTATCAAAAATTGTGATAGTGAGGGACCTGCTTGACAAAGTGTTGGTGCCCATTTCTTGGAATAACTGTGGAGGAGTGGAAGGAGAGAATTACAAAGATACGGCCTATTGACCACCTCTCAACCTGTAATAGAGGGTTTGAGCCGCTGTTTTCGCTGTTGATTATGTGGGGAGGGGGGCCATTCACAGTAAAGTGAATAGACGTAGGATATATTAGACGTAGAATGTGTTGACAGACTCTAACTTCCTTGCAGTGCATTTTAAGTGCGATACCGATGTTCAAGATCAAGTTCTAAAGTAGTTCTTGAATTACTTAATTAGTTGAATTGACTGTTTCAGGTGGAAACAAAGCTGGACAAGTTGAAGACTTTCAGAGACATTTCTGCCCTGTCAATGCAGCAGCTGAACAAAGAATGCAAAGCAAACAGTGTTAAAACACAACTTTCAAAGACTGCAAAGATAAACCTACTATGCCTGGCACTGGGGATCTCCACATGTGGCCAGGACAAGCCTTATTCCTTCAACCCACGGATGGACAATCATGGCTTGACAAGCACTCAGCTTCAAGAGTACTCCAGACTGACCCAGCGTACTTGGCAAGGACCGGTTCGTGGACAAAAGAACTACAGTGTTTACCCCCAGTTGACGATTCGACAGTTAAGAGCTACCTCCTAAACAGCAAAGTCTTTGACAAAGATCAGCACACCAAATACAAGCTACAGAGACCATTTCAAATGAAAGACTTTGTTCATTCCATTAAGATAAACCTTGACCCGTCCGAGACATTCATCGCAATTGAAGCCCAGTGCAACTCATCTCAGTCAGGTGCTACTGAGAATGTGAAAGCCCTGTACATCATTTTGGACAAGATAACCGGACAACCCTATGGAGCGTACTGCACCTGCACAGTCGGGTAAGACATATAAGTCTTCTTAGCTTAATTTCTTAGCTTAGATGTGTATTAATCAATCCTTTAGTTGCGGAATAATGATATTGAGTACAGCGATATTAATAGGTGCTACACACACTAAGAACAATCGTTCTGTATATCATGAGATTTTCTCTGTATATTGAGATTGACAAATAACATTCAACACATGTTGTACCTTGCTATTCCTTATTTACAGAAGCACTGTAGTGAAAGCAAGAAGAGGAAGACACAAGTTTCTGATGACCTGCCAAAGCACTCCGACCAAACAGACGACACCGTTACCTATTGTGTTGGACCCTGCAAACAAGCTCTCGCCGAGGCTGAGGACATTCTTGACGACAACTCGAATGCTAGTGTAGGTTGCGAGTGTCCTTGTGAGTGTGAGGCATGGTCATGTTGGACATGTGCAGGGTATAATGAAGACATGGCAGATAATGACATACTTTGGTACTGCGCAAAATGTCTCAAAGATTGTGGCAAAGGCTAAATACAGTTCTGAACTATAACGCAGCAACAACATGCTGTTCCCACTGTAAAGTAAACAATACATGTGTTACACAGTAAGCACAGTCCATAACGAGAGTTAACCATCGATTTCTAATTCTAAATGAAATCAAAGATGCTTTCTTCTGTCATGTTTGAACCTGATGTACTACTACTCTGACCCTGACGAAGATTGATAATTGGCATCTGAAAGTTGGTCATGTACGCACAGACACTGAATATCTGCTCTGTGATGTCCTGCTGGGATATCTTGAGAGTGGAGCCCAGAATGTGGAAAGTGCGTATCCTTTGGATGATTCTTTCAATGTGAATCCTTGCACTTGAAATGGATTCAGAGTTGGCAGCTTCTTGGACTGACATCTGTGACCGATTCCGACCCTTAAAGTCTGGTATCACAAGCCGTACACCTTTGTCACTCAGTTCCTTTGAAATGTTGAAGCCCTTGTCTGCCATGATCACTGAATTGGGTGGCAGCTGGTTGATGAACTGTTCACTGGTGAGGGTGATGTGCTTGTCGCTGGCACGACCTCCGTGTCCTTTTGAAACGTAGTTGACCGTAAGGTTAGGTGATAGGCCAACCATGAACTTGACAGTGTCCCTGTTCTTGTAGTTGTAGTACGTCTCCTTTCTTGCCTGTAGTGTTGTAGCCATCTCGATCTGGAGTTCAGTGCAATCGATGACAGAGATGAGGTGTGGGTAACGTCTGTAGCACTCAGGAATTCTGAAAGTGACAATTGAACAAATGTGTTAAGCACAAGACAATACATAAAATATGTATACTAAGAGACTCAGGACATTCTACAAACTTTGTTACAGTGCCTTACGCACAAGGTAATACTTCTGTATTAAAGACTCAGGACATTCTAGAAACTTTGTTGCAGTGCCTTACGCACAAGGTAATACTTCTGTATTAAAGACTCAGGACATTCTAGAAACTTTGTTGCAGTGCCTTACGCACAAAGTAATACTTTTGTATTAAAGACTCGGGACATTCTAGAAACTTTGTTGCAGTGCCTTACGCACAAGGTAATACTTCTGTATTAAAGACTCAGGACATTCTAGAAACTTTGTTGCAGTGCCTTTCGCACAAGGTAATACTTCTGTATTAAAGACTCAGGACATTCTAGAAACTTTGTTGCAGTGCCTTACGCACAAGGTAATACTTCTGTATTAAAGACTCAGGACATTCTAGAAACTTTGTTGCAGTGCCTTACGCACAAGGTAATACTTCTGTATTAAAGACTCATGACAATCTAGAAACTTTGTTGCAGTGCCTTAAGCACAAGGTAATACTTCTGTATTAAAGACATGACATTCTAGAAACTTTATTGCAGTGCCCGAAGCACAAGAGACTGCTTTTGTATTACAGATTCAGTACATACATATTTGAAACTTCATTACAGTGTCTTAAGAACAAGAGATTAGTTTTGCATTGAAGGACTTGTTGCATTTTGATCATGTATCAACATTTCAGATACATATGTATGTGTACTCAGTCAGAATAAAGTAACATGGCAGCCACTGCATTATTTAATACATACACGATGAATTCCCCTAGTTTAAGGTTGGTAGTAATACCCACGTTTCTTCATTTTCCCAGATTGTCTTCATTTCAAAGAGGTACCACAGTTCCCTGTGTAGGAAGTTGATCCATGTGGTGAAGATCTTTGACACCTGGCTTTCACTGATTCCAAACTTGCTGGCGATTTCCTGGTTGAAGTCACCAGACTTCAGCTTCACCAGCACTAGGAAGAACTCTTCCTCGAAAGTCAATGTCCTTTCCCTCCCAGTCCTGGAACGTTCACTGTCAATGTCTGTTTCCTGTCCACGCCAATACTTGAGCCTACCGTTACTGACAGTTTTCAGATACTCACAGATGGAAGAGAAAACGTCAAAATTTGGCAAGTTTGTACGAACTTGGAAGTCTTTGTCAGAATCTTTTATGGTGTCCAAACTGAAGACTTTATTCTTCAACTGACTCTTCTCTGGCTTCTCTAACCGCTGGACAGTTTCGTGTAATGCCGCTAGTTCTTCGTCATACACAGAGGGCTTTGCTCTGCATGTCTCTGGGTAGTCATGTCCATGTTCTTTCCAGACCCGGGTGGTATTTTCCTTTGCTTGTGCAGCCTGTTTTTCCTCCCTCTGCTTTGCTAGAGCAATCTTTCGCTCATTGAGTCCCCCTGGAGTCTCGGGAGCAGGGGACCAGGAGTCCTTGCACCAACTGACTGGCGTGACAGTTCCTGCTTGTTCAGAGGTTCTCGATGGTCTTGACTTGCTTGCCTTTGTCCACGCAAAGATACTCGGGATGTATCCTGGGGACCCTTCGATGTGGGTGCGTATTCCTACAAAAATCCATGGGGAAAAAATAAAGTTGTATTAATCTGTTTTAGACACTTTTCAAATTATTAATTTAAAGTAAGAACATATGGACAAACTATTTGAATAGTTTCAGAAATAAACACCTTTGATTTCAAAGGAATACTTATTAATACTGTAATTCACTTCTCTTAATTCATCTAAATTTCATTACATCAAGAGGGTATTTTACACAAGGTAAGCATAACTAAGAGGGGGAGGGGGGCAGCACGCTGAACTGTAGCGGTTAGTGTAAAAGTAAAATAAATTAATCAGCTAGTACTACTTGCTTATGACCATACCGCATTACGAAAGTTTCTGGGCAAGATAACAAGCTTTTATAGGAGAGCCATAGCTAGTTTGCTTACCTCCTGCAAAGTGATCAGAGCAGACCCGGTCATGCTTGCTGGCTGTCCAGTAATCACGCCTTACGCTGGTTTCCCACAATCTCCGTAAGTCTCGGTTTGCTTCCCCTTGAGGAAACCTGTAGTGCGATCTGCGGACACCTTGCAGCTTGTCTGTGCCTTGTCTGTTACTGCATTTTGGGACACAACATCGCGATCCTTGAGCTTGATACATTGCCTTCTGCTTGCGTATAACGAACGCCATTTTCAAAGGAACAAAGAAACCGGATGTTGCCGGTCGCGCTTGGAATTGTGGGATATGTGAATGGGGAGAATACAAGTATCAGTCAAAGATTTACACTAAGTAACATCCATTATCATAATACCGCCACGTTTACGACAATATTTCTAGCCATACTGATTTGACAAATTGTCAACGCATCATTTTCTCCAGTTACATGTTGCTCTTACGGCTTACCTTTGATACTTCTTCTGTGTAGCTTTTTTGTCTCCTTTGTCCTGTTAAAAGCGTAATATCGTAATTGTAACACACCGCGTAATTGCACGGGGAACGGGCGCGTGGTTGGGAGGAGATTTCATAATACCGCCAGAAAGAAACACGGCACAGTTAACTGTCGGTGGTTGGCAAGAACACTGTCAACATACATGAAGTCTATGTGTGCAGCGGCGGGCGTGTCGATGGAGGGCCGGAATATTTCCAACCAAAGTGGGAACAGGTCAACTGTGTACTGTACTACACTAAATGTGGGCTACGCCGATGACGTCGGCTTGTCACGAACACTTAGTAGCCGTGGCAAATAACGACAAGACTCTGGAGCGGAGGCGACCAAGCTGTACAATGACAACTTAAATGACACCAAGATGACTGCACCTGACTTTTAAGGGACAAGTACTCGCCCCTGATTGGCTGAGGAAAGATGGCTATGTTCTAAAGCTTGATAGAGCAGGCGATTTCGTCTGTTCTCGAAGATTTGGACGGACTTTCATAGCTGTAACGTGAGCAAATGAGGTACAGAAAGCATTCCATACCGGCAAAGACATCATCGCCCTGCTACCAACCGATTTTGGAAAGAGTTTGATTTACCAACTTGTGCCTCTCGTATGCAAGAAACTGGCCGACAGTCCTTTGTTCCTCGGCGTGGAAAGCCCGATTGTGATTGTCGTCTCTACGGTGGAAGCTTTGATGGAAGATCAGGTGAAGGAAGCGTCAAAGCTTGGTGTGTCGCACAACTTGTAAAAACGACAAGGCTATTTTGGATGGGAAGTTAGAGCTGGTTTTCGGTAGCCCCGAGAGCTGGCTTGTGAACAAGAAATGGCGTCCTACCGGTGTCGAGACAGCATCGTCGTTGACGAAGTGCATACCACATACAAATGGGTAACGTTTTTTTTTAATGACTTGTCCATCCAGTATCTGGCCAAATTAATGTCTTATCAAACTGATTGCAACCAAATGAATATGAGCACATTCAAACCAGGGATAGGGGTGGTTTGGACAGAAGGGTCAAACTAATTAATTGGATGACATCTGACCCTTGCCAATAGGAGAGCAGTTACTCCAGCTTCTCCAGCGAGAACACACGTTTCTTCTCAGCTCTTCCGATTTTCACGTCTTGCATGATTGCAACGAAAGGAAAACGATGCAATAAGTGCCCGGGTTGCGGCGAGCGAATCGTCTCTTTAAGAGTCTCCACCTGTTGGAAGCTTCTGACGCCGAAATAAGCGTCCATGAGGCAGCAAAAACAGGGCACGCAGGAGACCTAAGAAGACATCGTCTCCCCCACCCGTATCCACAGATGGAGGCGCTCCTCGTGCGGCGAGAGGATTTACGCCGGGCCCTGGATTTGAAGGAACTGCAGGACGAAGCAAAAGCGCTGGACCAGGAGCAAGCAGACGCCATGGCAGCGTTTGTCGAGGAGGTAAGCTTAACATAAAGAAAAAGTTGGAAACTTGATTTTGATCTATATATCTCAATCTATACTCTATCAATTGTTATGTACGTCATTATAAAGCTTGTTTATTGCCCCTTACAATGTTATTCCATTTGTTATAATCGTATATTAAGTACTTCAGCAGTTTTGTCGTGACTTGCCTGGTTAGCGTTGGTGTTTGACCTTTTGACTTTAGAATAATGACAATTGTCACCTCAGTGTGAGGGGTAAGAAAAGTGTTACAACTATACATAATGACAAATTATCAGTTTGTCTAGAAACTGACTGACTGATCAAATTAATTTTTCATGAATGTTTGTGCTGTAAGTGTAAGTCTTGAAAGCAAGAACACTTTAATTCTCCACTTCAGCCTACATCAATCAGAAGGCGACCTCCATGGCAAAGCAATTAGCAGATACCATAGAGCATGTGCTGTTCATCGACGAGAATACCAATTGGGAGAGGGCAAGGAGGCAAGGAAGGCCCTAGAGGCGCTTAAGAAAAGAGCATATGAACGTATGTTTTTTTTTAAATGTTAGGACTTGTTTAAAACAATCCAGAAAAGACAAGCAGCAATGGCGAGGAAAAAAGAGGAGACAATGAAATATTAACACATGAACACAACACTGAAACCCTAAAGTCGACGAAAGAAGTGGCAGCTACTTTAAAGGAGGAACTGGAAAACATAACGATGATATGTTAAAACCAGGGAATAAAGACTGACACCAGGCAATATATAATGTCCTTGATAAATCACATCCCAAATTCCATCAGGGTGGGGCTGATGACCAAAGTATACCGTTATGAGGCCCATTAATCAGTTATGTCAGGAGTGTCGAGGATCTCTGGCGCCTGGGGTCAATTTCAGAATAAAAATGGTGGTCTTATTTTATGTGATAAATCAAGATTGTGTAGAAGGGAGTTGTTGTACTTGTTGTCGGGCTGTTGCATCCAACTTTCGTCACTATCTAACTTTCGTCATATGACGAATCCTGGATATCCAGAAAACGTCCTGAGCAGAAGGACGATTCCTGGATATCCAGAAATCGTTGCAAACAGGACGATTCCTGGATAGACGACGGTGTTTATCCAGGACGTGTACGTGGGGGTGGAGCTTCCTGTTTTCGAGGGCGGGGACTATGTTGCATGATGTTTTCGTGGTCAGAAGGCCGCCATCTTTGTACCTCCCCGCAACAGGTTTATGTAGAATTTATTCTGTCAGCTCCTGGTGTTACAGAACGTACGAATGTTGATAATGATACTTACGTATCAGGCCCAAAATGCTTTTTGCGTAATCAAATAACAAATCGGCAGTCAAGATGGGATAAAGTCACTGTTGTTTTCCGTGTAGCGACACGTGAACATTCTAGTTACGTGTTGATAGCATCCAGATGGCGTCCCTTTGCCATACAATGCCCGGTCCACATCCTGGATATCCAGAAAATGGCCTGAACGCATGTCTAAAGACAACCGTTGTCCACAACGATAGACAATAACAGTCGCACGACTGTATAAGTGTTGTGTGTTTAAAGTTGTTTTTCGTTTAGCGTCACATTCTAGTTACGTATCAGGCCCAAAATGCTTTTTGCGTAATCAAATAACAAATCGGCAGTCAAGATGGGATAAAGTCACTGTTGTTTTCCGTGTAGCGACACGTGAACATTCTAGTTACGTGTTGATAGCATCCAGATGGTAAACAATAACAGTCGCACGACTGTATAAGTGTTGTGTGTTTAAAGTTGTTTTTCGTTTAGCGTCACATTCTAGTTATGGCGTCCTTATCATGGAGAGGGCAGCGGTCACTTCCGGGTTTTAATCTCTCGCGAGGTCGACCCAAATATGGAAACATGGGCGTGCACAATAACTGTTTTCTGTCTTGTCAATCACCATGATTGACGGCACCGGAAGTACAAATCCTGGATATCTAGGTTTCGTAAGGTTTTTGGACGATTGCTGGAGCCGACGAAAACTAGATGCGACAGGGTCAAACCTCATGTGACTTAGGCGTGAATGCCCTGACGACTTTGATGTGAAAAACTTCGCCTACTGGCATAGAAGCGACAGTGTGAACGAGCCATTGTAGAGTGGGGTGAGGGCAAGAACAGCCTTCCTGCCAACGAAATTGCAGTCAGGAGCGAATTATTGGACATGCTTGGATCCATATGGTAGCCCTGCACCTCTGTAGACATTGGGCACGTGGATAGAGGAGCAGGTTACATGAGATTTGGTGCTTAATAAATGTGCACCTGCAACAGCATTTGACTACTTGTATTAAAGATTTCGGTCCAGTTCTTTGTTTCTGGTGTTTTTCATTTGAACTGGCTTATGGAGATTATCATGCTAACAATCATGATACTGAAATTAATATGATGAGAAAGTGGCTTCTAGATTGGAAAGTTGCACATGCATACTGAGAATAGACAAAGTTCAAGAAAATTTTCAACCTTCCTGTTTTGAGCTGGACCTGTTGAATTCCCAAATGGCAGCAATCTCGCTTTATGTAAACAGTCTGAACTACACGAGTATGAAGCCCTGTTGCCAACTGTTAAGACGAGTAGTATATCCTTCGTTTTAAATGCCATCAATATTACTTCCAGCTTGAGTACAAATCTATAGCTGGGAGAAGATGGTACGGAGTTAGATTCATCATACCGCTACATCTGGGATGTGAACTGCCAGCTGCAGCATGTGGTTGACAGGACAGAATAGGTACTGTCCTGCGAGACCTGTCCTGATGATGAAGGAATACCTACAGCTTGTACCACAGGACAGAACAGGTGGTGACCTGCGCGACCTGTTCCTGATGATGAAGGAATACCTACAACCTGTACCACAGGACAGAACAGGTGGTGACCTGCGCGACCTGTTCCTGATGATGAAGGAATATCTACAACCTGTACCACAGGACAGAACAGGTGGTGACCTGCGCGACCTGTTCCTGATGATGAAGGAATATCTACAACCTGTACCACAGGACAGAACAGGTGGTGACCTGCGCGACCTGTTCCTGATGATGAAGGAATATCTACAACCTGTACCACAGGACAGAACAGGTGGTGACCTGCGCGACCTGTTCCTGATGATGAAGGAATATCTACAACCTGTACCACAGGACAGAACAGGTGGTGTCCTGCGCGACCTGTTCCTGATGATGAAGGAATACCTACAACCTGTACCACAGGACAGAACAGGTGGTGACCTGCGCGACCTGTTCCTGATGATGAAGGAATATCTACAACCTGTACCACAGGACAGAACAGGTGGTGACCTGCGCGACCTGTTCCTGATGATGAAGGAATATCTACAACCTGTACCACAGGACAGAACAGGCGGTGTCCTGCGAAACCTGTTCCTGGTGATGAAGGAATACCTACATCCTGACGTCAACTGGGCATCCGGGGCCATGATGGTAGGAGCGGCGGCGAACAGTACAGTGAGTGAGAAACAGCGGCTCTGGTGTATTATCATATAAAATTGCTGAGTATTACTATGTTGATTTAAAATGTAGAGAAAAGGTGTTCACTACTAGTGCACATAGTGTGAGCTAGACTTTAGATTATCGTTCCCTTGACTTGGTAGTAGGCACTTGTTTTGAAGAATATATGCTTTTATACATGTCATGTTGAATGACAAATAATGTCACATGCCAAAACGCCATGTTTTATGACAATCGCATTAAATCGTTGCCATTACGCTAAGTGTATTTTACGAAAGATATCAAACCTAAAACAATACATTATGTAATTTAATAAATCTATTGCACTATAAATAACATGCAGGCACATATGTCTGTTTCATTACTTGCTGTGTCATAACTATAGATGTAGTGAAAAATTGAGTAGCCCCTCCGTAGTAGCCTGAGTAACAACATTTTGAGAGTCGTTGAACTTTTCTGTCGCAATGGTAAACAAAAATCACCAATCATTATTGAAAGCACAAATGATCTGAAGAATGCATGGACTAATTACTGGCAGGTTTGCAGCTATTATACCTGAAGGAAAACTTTATTCTCAAAATCACCACTTTATAAATGAAGGAAAATATTCTATACCACTCTGCCATACGTAATACTTTGCAAACAATCTACTATAAGCCCCTTATTTCACATGTCGTGTTCAAGGAAATTGAGGTATTAGACACAGAAGAACCTGAGTCAACTGGAGGCCAGCACAATACCACCACATCGCAAGGTCAGCCTGTGATGTATCTGTGATGTTTATTTATTTTTTTTTTTTTGTAGGGTATTGTCGCTCTCTTTTTTTGAGGAACCCCTCTCTTGAACTGTTCCAGTCAAGGGGTTGTGCCTTACTCGCCACGCTTGGCACTGCGGGTTGGCGAGGTTTTGTATCGGGTTTACTCCCTAGGAGGACTTCCGACCAAGGATACAAGGGGTTCCTCCTACCCCTGACTTGTGTGTCATGGCGGGTGCGTCATGCCCGAACATGCCCCTATGGCCTGTCACCACCACAAAGGCCTGTTGCTGCCACTAGCCGCAGCTATGTACTCATTTACACCTGAGCTAGGTGAGGAAAGTCGTGTAAAGTGCCTTTCCCAAGGGCACAAGATCGGTGACACGGCAAACGGATTTGAACCCGGGACCTCTCGGGCCTGAGACCAACGCGCTCCCGATCGTGCCACGCGGTCCCACAAATATCTGTGATGTACTTCATATATATCTTTGTCGACTTAACCAGTATCTTGATTGGGTTATACACACAAAAAATAAGATCCCTACATTATCCATTCTATTTCCCTTTCCCGGCCCCAGCCAACAACCTCCAGCCATTCCAACACAGAGTGCCCGAGTTGTTTCTGTGACCCCTGTGTGCAGTCAAGGCCACATAAATGGCTGGGGAGGGGGAAACCATCAGGCCGAGGAAACTCTGCGCTTCAGAAAACATTGTACAAAAGGTTCTGGAAAGTGCTAAATGACAGACTGGCCTGGAATGATCCCAGATATATTCCATGCTTTTTCTGTGCAAACTGGTGTACATATAGATGTTAATCCTTGAACAAATTCTGTTTTTGTTGTGACGGACCCCGCGTACAGACCCCGATAAGTACCTGGTGTACTCTGCAGATCTCCTTCAGGTGGTGCGGGACACATACCCGTCGGATGACGTCGAACAGGGGCGTGCTGACGTCAACAACAGATGTGGGTATCCAGGACTTGTTCGAGGACAAGTCTGACTCTTATAGAGTCGGCCTACAAAGGCTCGTCATGAAGCCACTAGTACCTCTATCTACTTGTATTGACTCTTAGACATCTAGTAACATAGCAACCAAGAGAGAAATATAGACTAGAAAAGGATGGAGAGAACAGCAAACCAGTAGAATAGCTAAGTCAAGAAACATACATTAAACATTTACAAACAGCTACGTAACTATAAGTATATTTTTGTAAGAACATATTTATGTATGAACTATGCACCAAGTCGTTGCTACTGATATGGACATATGTACAATCAACACTGAATAAAAGTTTTGACATGTAACTTTGTGCCCCTGTCTACTTGTCTCCTTACCAGATAGTTGAAGTGCAAAAGATGACTCCTTCTGTTACACATAATAAATTTAAAAGTATGACTTTCGCTCCAATTTCAATCTGGTGTGTTTTCTTAGTTAGTTAAAGTTCTACAATTAGTTAAGGACCTACAGTCTCCGAGCACAGAGGTACACTGCTCGATTTCTGGAACGATGGACTTACGCACTACAATTCGGAAGAGAACATGCAAAAGATAATAGTCCATTGTGAGAAGTAAGGTATAGCAACATCCCTTATTTACTAAATGCCATACTTTCAATGGGGTGGATAGGATTGTCCACAAATGTTTTTGTCATTTTTCGTCTAGGAACTTATCAATGACTAATGTCACAGGGATTTCACCATAGATTTAGATTTTGAATGTGGCAGAGCCAAGGAGCGAGACTTATACTTGATAACCTGTTGCGGGCAAAGCCATACGGGACCTCGATGGCTTTCGAAGCTTACCTAATGTGATCAATAATCAAGAGGATTTACAACTTCAGATGGAATAGGGACAGAAATAGGACTTTCAAACTCAGTACGGCGGCTTCTGTACTTCTACTAACTCTATGAACAATATAACTTCAAAACGTTCAGGTTTGTGTCTGCGTCTTACATCTGTGTGAAGAATCCAAGGTGAGTTCGGTTATTACTTCTTTGTAAACCTAGTACCCCGGCTGAGGCTCCGACGACAAGATCTAGAGTGGAGCGCTTACAGTAAAACATAGTTTGGTAAACATTTTTTGATACTGTGATGCTGGACCTGCTGGACCGAAGCGGCCAGCGCCGGACGAGGTCATGAAGGAGAAGAAGAAGCGGAGGAAGATGGGCATGGATGATGAAGAACATAAACCATCCGTCAAAGTATCTAACACAATAATGGAGCCGGGTGTGTCATTACAAAGATGTGACGGTATAAGGACGCAGCTCCTACAGACAAGACTTCAGATGCAGAAGACCGTTTGTCATATCTACAACAGTATACCAGAGGGGAGGCCAAGAAGATTGTGGACAGCTGTTTCCTAATGGAACCAGAAGAAGGATTCAGAACAGCAAAAGAATGGTACAAAGCTGAGTGGGAAGAATTCGCTGGTCATCACGTTGATGAAGCTGGGGCTTGGCTTACTAAATGAAGATCTGGCTGACAGGTTTGGAGTATCAACAGCAACCTGCTCCCGCGCACATACAGCAACACTGAAGTTCATGGCCTCAGAACATAAGTGCATGATATTCAAGCCCAGCGAATAAGTCATGAGAGCCAATCTGCCAAGAAGGTTTCAGGACTCCCCCCAGTACAAAATGTTCGACACACTATCGACTGTACAGAATTCTTTATAGAAACACCCACGAATCTTGAGGCAAAGGTGCAGACATGGTCCAACTATAAGCACCACCAGACTGTTACCTAGTGTCTGTCACACCGAATGGATATTTCAACTTCGTGTCTGAAGTCTGGGGTGGAAGAATCAGCGACAAGGAGCTGATCCAGAGATCTGGTTTTCTGGACATTCTATCCCGGGACGAATTAGTCATGGCTGATCGGGGCTTCCCCATAGCTGAAGATGTTTGCTGATCCCACCGCGCTGATCAACACACGTGTCGTACAGCGCACAAGTGCTGGCGCCTGCAGTACTCCTGGTACCAAGGTAGGATAAGGCGCCGTTCCTGTCGGCTGTAGTTCACCCCCCCCCCTTTCGATTAATGGCTACCAACGGTAATTCTTTGATCATTGATTCCGAAGTTTCCTTCCCCACCCACGACGTCTGCACATGAGGGTTGGATTAAACGGCTGGGCTGTCCACCTGGCCTGGCTATCACGTCAGGCCACCAAGATCCCCCCATTCAGACCCCCACAAATCGTCAGCCTCTCAGCCTAGCTGCGCCCTCTAGCACAATACAAACAAATTACAGTCATGCACCGACTTGGCGCATTGTCAAACCTACTCGTAAGCAAAATAAACTGATAGCTATTCTACAGCGTTACAACGTTACTTGTTTGTATTTCTCAGGGTTTGCAAAAACAGCAATATTGAGGGAGAAGGAAACGAGTCTCGTGGTTGATGTTCAGAACAGCGATACCATACTGGCAGTTTACTACCAAACAAAGGAGGTCACCACGTAACGGTCGGCTATCAATGTTGCCAGAGGATCGACTCGATATTTTCCCTTAACGTTATCGAAGATTTAAGATGTAGTCTTTGACGTACATAACGCGGGCTGTCTGCTACGTAACAAGGCTAGAAAGTTTGTTTTTCACTTAGCCAGCAACGAAAAGGTAACCGTCACTGCTTTAGCAAGCCACCTTTTTCTCCCTCAGCGCCCGGCATGTGACCCCGCCCGGTCAGCTCGGACGCTCCGCCTGTCATGTAGAATACAATCTCTTTTTAAAAAATAGGAAAGTGTGTATTTCTAGGTATACATTTTAATTTTTCGTTTCTTAAAACATCCCGAACGGGCCCCAGTTTGCAAATGTGCCCGAAGCCTTAGCGAGCAACTCGGAAGCTCCGGTCATATGAGGAAATAACTCCTCTTGCCGACCGACTCCCTAGCGTACAGTTCACTGTCAATTGACTTTATTTGTCCAAATTAATCCTACGCACGTAGCCAAGCAAGCTGATTTTTCCCGTGAATTTCACACGTGCGTATATATTCAAGTTCATTTTATGTCCGTATAAATAGAAGTTTTAACACCGGGTACCTAGACTGTGCTCCGACGATTATTGAAGCTTCACCACCAAACAGTTACCAAGCTACGCTAGTCCGGGTCTTGCCTGAAAACGCAGTGTTTTCTCCGTTACGGCAGTATCTAAGAGAATCTCTAAGCCTTGCAGACTGGTCATCAGAGCGCTCTTGGGACCACGATATCTACCAGAGGGAGCCAAGAGTCTCTGTTTAACAAAAGTCCGACAGACAAACAGGAAAAATGATGATTCTATTTATACAAACTTTCCAAATGGAACCTTACTGAGTTAGCGTTTTAGATTTTCCCCAATCGTGCTAATTCTTCCATCGTCAGGCTGCGGCACGTGGGGATTGCGACCTCGTTCAAGCCCCCCTGCACATGGGCTGTGGCCCTTATACACCTCAGGTCGGGTCATCAACCCTATATTCTAAAATGTCATATCAAACCAAAATATGTAGAGGACATTTGAGGGACCCTTTGTCTTGTGCGTTTCTTAACGTCAGCTGCTGATGACAACTGACTGAAGGGGCTTACTTCGGATACTTCCCCAAGAATTATAACATGAACATCCAACACACCCATCTAACTAAGCTGAACCAGCCCCCACTGAGCCAGAGGCACAGTCCCCGAAGTCTGGGTTTCCAAGAGGCTGGACAACTGTAACAATAGACCTAACAAACCCTGAGTAAGTTGGATGTTCTGCCATAATTACTAAACATCGATATCATCAGTGATGTGTCACGATTTGATCTGCCACCAATGGTGACGTTTCATTGTAGTTAAGTATTGTTGAGGAACCCCCTTTTATGATCAGCTGTTGTAGAATGTGTTGACTTCATTTCAGAAAGATACTGTCTTTGTCCACAGTGTAGGCCACTTCTCTATCGAGGAGCAGTCTGTACAAGAAATAGAAATTAAGAACCAAAATTAGTACACTCAATTTTTCTTATGCCAGTTGCCACGGTAGACATGTCTTAATCTACATGGCATTTGTTAGCCAACAGACAGCAGAGGAGACAGTTGATACACAATCATTTTATTTCATAAGATAAACACATAAAATACATGGTTTGGAAAAACATCATTACAAAATAAAACACGAACACGATGTGTGATATGTTTGTCGAGTTCGAGAAAATTGCAAAGTGGCCGATCCGGACCGCCAACACGTAAACAAGATAATCCATCACAGATGTCAGCCGCGGTCGGTCTCACACTTTCAATTTTTGAGTCATTTTGACACGAATTGCGGTAGAAAAGCAGATTAATATCGTCGACATAGTACAAGACCCTGGCAAACATCAAAACCTGCAAGTTCAGGACAAAACCTGCGGGTATAGATAAGCTGACGTGTTGGTTGCGAGACACATTCCAAACGCTGCAGACACATTCCAAACGCTGCCTTACACAACATAGGATAAAGGATACTGAAGAATCAATCGATTTCCTAACCAAGAATACAAAAACGTAGACATACGAGCAAACACAAACTTTAAATATTCTTCCTACATAATAGCAAAAATAAGAGGACAATTTGCAAGAGAAAGTAATATATAACCTCTTCTGTAGTACCTACCTCTCGCCACCGCCCTTCTCCTTCAACTGAATCTGCGTGACTGTGCGACGGGAAGTACTCTACATATCCATCCGCCGTCAAACTGGCCAGCTGTATAGCAGCAAATAATTCATCGTGAACAGCTAATCTATTCTTAATCATTGGGCAAATATTAAACTAAAGCAGGAAATAATGCCAGTGATCTAAAATCGAGCTCTTATTCGAAGGATGCTCCCTTCTTGTTATGAACTATTTTCCGGCGGCATTTGTGTGCATACGTCTGAGGAGGGTGTCTAGGGGTTGTGAGGCTCACTGAGGGTTTGTCAAACCGGAGTGGTTTTGGACAATGCAGAAAATACTGGTTTTGTTTCGTGACTTTCAGAGTTGCCCCATACAACCTAATCATAACACAGCGTGTTACGATATGTGTGATCACTTTCAACTGTGACTTTCCATAAAAAAAAACTTCCCCTACAGCAAATTAAAATCATACATGGGTGAGGAAGTTCTCCGATGTGAGATGAAATGCACAATCTCACCATTGGGCCTGAAATGTTACAAAGTTCCCATTCGTAAGGAACGTGCCCAACCTAAGGACATGAACTATACCGTCAATCGTCCGAAGTCTGTTCGCAGAACAAGGAGTACCGGAAGAAATCATCTGTGACAACGGAACACAGTTCACGTCACACGAGTTCAAACAACTGGCTGGTGAGTATGGATTCAAGATCACAACGTCCTCACCACACTGTCCCAAAGAACATGGATTCATAGAGTGGCACGTGCAGACAGTGAAGAAGACACTCATCAATTGTAGAGTCAAAGTCAGATCCCCACATGCTATTCATTCGCACGCCGTCGCTGAAGGCTGGTATGAAATCGCCTGCAGAGTTACTGAACGGCAGGAAATACAAGAATACGTTGCCTACCAAAATACACCCTCCTCGGGGATCAGTTCACTCTCACGCTGCCAAGTTATGACGCCTTTGCTCTCCTGCGCGACAAGGTTAGAGCCGTCAGGTCCCTTTGGACCAACATGACTGATACTTGGTGGGATACCGCTGGCGCGACAAATATTAGAATAGAATAGACAGTGTGATAGAATGTTCAGAATGGCTGGAGTGATCCATAATGTTCAGAATAAACAGGGTGATAGAATGTTCAGAATGGCCAGCGTGATCCTGAATGTTCAGAATGGACAGGGTGATAGAAGATAGAATGTTCAGAATGGCTGGAGTGATCCTGAATGTTCAGAATGACCAGAGTGGCAGAGAATGCTCTGAATTATCCTGAATGCTAGAGAATAATAAGAGTGAGTCAGAGTGACTGAGAACGTTCAGAAAATAAGCCAGAGTGACTGTTTAAGTATATATAGTTGGTTTACATGAGGATAACCAATTACTGCATGACAGTGTGTCATGACGAAATGTATAACATATGCATGTTCATGAACGTGCTTATTTGCATATGAATAACAATACGTTTTGAATAATCAGGGTGACTGCAAAGATGAGCCTGAGCTGACAAAGTACAAGAAAGAACTAGAGGCAGAGAGGAAATGGGCAGAAGAAAACAGAATCAATAGACAGCTGGAGCAGCTGTTTGACAGCCAGGATGAGCTCCTGGGGGCTTTTGCTTTGAATATGTGGAGAAAAGCCATGATCGAATTCAACCGTACGTTTTTCCCTTTTCTTTTAATTGCAACAGGCTCATGATAAGACATTGACATTGTATTATTATAATGTACATGTACATCAATAAAGTTTAGACATCCTAGTAATGAGATACAGAAGATAACAGTCATGCAACCGTAATTACCTCCATGAAAAAATGGAGGTATAGTTTTGAGTGTGTCTGTGTGTGTGTCTGTGTGTGTGTTTGTGTGTGTGTGTCTGTGTGTCCGCATATTTGTGGTCATCATAACTTGAGAACCTCTTGATGGGCTACGATGATATTTGGTATGTAGGTAGGGGTTGGGAAGACGAAGGTCAAGGTCAATTTTGGGCCCCCTGGTGTGTGGCCTTGGTACTGCAGCGCAACTTCCGGTTTTGCTATCTCGGTGTTCTGAACATGCTATGGTCAAGATTTTTAAGCATTAGATAGCTCTTGTGCTCAGGAAAAAATTACGTAAGTTTGGGCCCCCTAGCGTCTAGTTTGGGAATAGCAGGGGCATTTTTGTCAAAAACTTCTGACGAGGATAACTCAAGAAGGGAACAACGGATTTTCATCATTTTTGGTATGTAGGTACCTTAGACAATTTTGTACAAGATTAAATACTAATTATGCAAAATAGGAGTACATTTGCATAATTAATGAGGATATTATATCATGGCAGTTTTTTCAATGTATCTCTTGTCCTGGATGTGATATGGTCTTGACATTTGGCTGGTAGATAGCTTGCAGTGTCATGACAAAGTGGGTCAGGTTTCAGCCCCCTAACATTTAATTGCGGAACTGCAGGGGCGTTTTTGTCAAGACATTCTAAAGAGGATAACTGCAGAAAGGATTGATGGATTGGCATCATACTAGGCATGCGGGTACCTTAGGCAAATATGTTCATAATGATATACATTTTATGCAAATGAGGACTTAATTTGCATGATTAATGAGGAAATTGTATAATTCCATTGTTTTCAATAACTGGACTTCAATAAATGTAACACATGTTAACTATGATAGGTGGAATATAAGCTGATACCAAATATGGTAATGAGGAACTTATTTGCATAATTTATGTAAAAATTGCAAAAAACGCTTTATGATTAATAATGGGAATTTTATAATGGTGACATGTGTACGTTAGTCAATGATGAACAATACCATGCATAAATTTTGTTAATGTGCTAGTCAATTGCATGAAATTTACGAAAGCTCTAAAT
Source organism: Branchiostoma floridae (assembly GCF_000003815.2). NCBI lineage: Eukaryota > Metazoa > Chordata > Leptocardii > Amphioxiformes > Branchiostomatidae > Branchiostoma > Branchiostoma floridae. Next base: position 27,740,661 of record NC_049984.1, on the reverse strand, counting down.
TTTCATGGAGGTATGAGGTCGCCGAACTCTAGTTTGTTAATGGTTAGATGTTTCAGGCAGCATCCACTGTGTTCCTCATTTGCGGTGGTGGTTATATTGCCTTAGTAGATGAATGCTATCTTGTTGTCTTGTGTCTTACACACAATTGCCTTGACTATTGTACACAAGTTTACAATCAAGAACTTCTAAGGGAGGAGTGACTTGAAGACTTCATCTGCATGTAATTACAGTATGGTATTGATTCATTTTGAATTCCAGCTAATAGACACAATTCATCAGTTTCTCCGGTTATTTTGCAATTCACCATAAAATCTTCACTTGCAATAAAAGTCCTATTACTGCACATGCATATCCTGTTAAGTGCATGTGCAATTATGTCAACAAATATGAATGATGCACCAGCTTGGAAAATATATTGTACCATACTTACAACGTATTATTTATACAATGTTCATGTTTTTTAAAGGAAACAATTACTGTTAAATGTTAAACGTTAGATGTTAAATGTCCTTCTTCAGCCTAAAAGAGATCAACTCTGTCAATCTACCAATAGGTTTCGATGGTGCGCATGCCGCTGCACTCCATTTTAGAGCTGAAGGAAGGCAAGGCTACCCGCTAACCTTGACCCCATGTGAGGTAGGTTTGAAGTTTGAAATCCCAACTGTTATGTAATTTGTTAGCTTCCCAATTTTGAACTTCTGATAGTTGGCTATTCTAATTCAGTCAAGTTAGCGCTTCCAGCCTGTTTGCACATGCGCAATCAGGTTCGGAGCGCGCCACGTGACCTCAATTACACCTGGACATACTCACCTGACACTGTGGTACTTGTTGCATTTTTGTCATTCGGAGCGGACGAGCCCCACCGTAGCTTAGGGGAAGCAAGCGGATCAGCGCGGCAAGGTGCACTGGGGTTTGGGGCATCGGGAGGGGGCGGGGGGAACCGGGCAAGGAAAGTACTAGTTCCAGAACGCCCACCCCCCACCCTGATTTTTTGTATGTTTCGTTATCCCGCCGTTTACGACCCTCCGGGCGTTTGCTCCGGACTTTTTTGCCCATACCTTACTCTCTCTTCGGTAAGGTACGAGTGCGAAATGCGAAAAATGTGAAGGAGTTCCTGAGGGCGTATAAGAAGGTAGAGGATGCCATGGGTGGTGAGCAGCCATCATCCTCCGCATCCAGTATTCCTTCTCTGAAAAAGCTGCTAGGCAATAGCTTGCTTCTGGGTGTACAATATTATACGTTGGTCTCCGCTCACATACACGGATGTCCAATAATGGTACAGAAAAACCATAATCATTGATGTTTAAACTATTGTGACTTTTTTTATCAAGCATCTGACAAACATGCAGTTTGACACTACTGACAGTATGGAAGATGAATATCATTTCCTGACGCCCTTATCATAATGAAGAAAGGAAAAAAGTTATTGACCATATGTAACAACAGAACATTATCTAAAACAAGCAGAGAAATATTCAATGTTCGTCTATCATGTCCCGACTCCATATCTGTCCACCTAGGCCAATACATATATATATAATGCTATGCAAAAGAGAATGCAACCAAGCCTAAAAAAAGAGAAGTAGTGTTCTAACAATATGAAATACACAATGCCCCATATTGTTTGTTATGTTTAGGTTAGTACTGTTGTATACTGTTGCAGATAGTTTGTAGTTGTTAATAATACATGTTACTTGCCATACATTGTACCTGATGCAATCCTTGAAAGACATGGGCTATTAGAACAGAACCATTATTTATCCAGGGTAGCGGGTACGTTGTGTAGCGAGATAGAGAGTTTGAGAGGTCGGGCCGAACCCCAACCCACCCATGCCGGGCTCCGCCAGACAGGTGTGCCGAATCCGCCAGGCCAATCGGGTAGTAGAAGCAATAACGGGTACAGCTCCTCCGGCCGGAACGCCCGGCGCGGCTTCACGGCGAACGGTAGGCCTATCTGCTATACATGTAACGAGGAGGGGCACATGAGCCGCAACTGCCCACAGGTAGACGCACCCCAAGCGGCCGGACACCAGACTAACCCGTTGACTCCGCCCAATTCGGACCGTCTCAATGAACCGTACCCACTGGACAACTTTTTTTCACGTGTCATCCCATCGTTCTTTCTTCAGACCACGGCTGGTGAAGCACACAGGTTGAGCATGCGTCCTAGAGGTAGCAAGCAGCGTCAGTGATTCTAACCTCGAGAAACTGCCCAATTGTGTTGACTTTTGCGCGTAGTGATGAGTAAGAACAAGAAGTAAGTAACATTAAGGAAATTTTTGTTCAGGAACACAGGAATGGGTTCTGGAGACAGCCATGTCTATAATTGACTTGGAGTCCCAAACAGTTATCATTTTCTTTTCTTTTTCACAGACTGATAGTGAACAGATTGTGGCTATTGATGCAAACTTTGGCCTTGTTGGGAAAACAAGTTCCGGAGTGAGCTCAGCACCTCCCTTGCAAGGTACAACCATGTTCCTAGATGACAATGAGGTGAAGGAATTCCTGAACGAATACAGTGATGAAGGGAAACCTCCTGAGGTGAGACCTTTTTTATTATTTTGACATGGATTTGCAATGATTGAATTCCCATGAATTATAACCTTTTGCTCATGAGTTTATACTTTTTTTCTCTAAGATTGTTCAAGGGTTCAAGTGATTCCTCCATTGTATTATGCACTATTTTTTGTACTTTTAGTTCAGTCAAAACATTGTCATATACTTTTGAGCTTTTGTAAGTCAGAAAGTCGGATAAATTGCAACTACGCATCAATGATATTTTATGCTCATTTTTTTTCTATCAGGACTGCAGCAACTTTAAGGCATGAAACTGCCTGAGGTCGAAGGCGCAGCAGAAGAAACTTGACATCACGGGGGTCCTTGGAGGAGTATGCAGATACGACATTCCCTTGAGTTCGCAAATATGTTTCATGGAGAGCGGTGAGTGTGCTGAAATTTTCATATCTCTACTGTTGGAATTTATAGTTGCTCAGTTGATGTCTGAGCGAAAGTTGTCTTATGCATTTATGTAGCTCAAGATTTTCAATTTGCCAGGCTCCACCATCCACCAATCTCACCTACAGATGCCATGGATGTCTAAGCAGCTTCTCAACATGCAAGTGCCAGACACAATATCACACGCGCCAAGACGCATTACGGACAGGCAGCACTTTAAAGGTATTCTTTTCCCCATTCAATGCGTTAGGTAGCCTCCTTTACTTCCTTCCACGGGGGCTGACGTAATTTATGTACGTGTGTGGGTTGGGTTTGATTGGGTGGGGAGTTTTAGCGGCAGACTTTTGCGATGCAATCCACCATATCTGGAACGACCTCATCCCTGAGGGATACACATACCACCCATGAAGACATCATGTTAAGTTAAGAGCCATTGTCACGACGTACCATTTCAGGGCGAGGGTGGAAGAACTGAAACAGGAATGAGTGGACTTTTCAAAATACCTGTACGTACCTGAAGTGTACATCACAACAGGCCAAATCCATGATGAACGTGAGGACCACAAGATTTAAGCGAGATACGCGGGTCATGACGATATAGATGTTCTTCGGTTTGATGAGGCCATGTTATCAGACAAAAACAGACCTCGGACGTGTTGCAATAGTCGGTCTGCGCAAGCAGTCTGTAGGCGATGCGGATTAGTTCCTCTCACGCGGTGAAGAATTCCTTCCTGGAGAAATGGTACACAGCAGAGGCGGAGTATGTAAAGGTGGTGGCCGACTGGCACGAGGCAGCAGACGGTCGGGGTCTAAGCCAGGATGACCGACACTCAAAGTTTTCCCAAGTTTGCTGTGAGTCTCCCTCCTGTGCCAGAGGACCTCCAAAGGCATATTCAAAATGTAATGGATACTGGGCACAGTTAACATATGATAGAATAGAATGTCCTCAACCATAAAAGGCTTATGGCTACTCACCACCGCCCACCTACAGGATGGCGTACAGGGAGTATCGCCCCAGCCCTTGAAGAGCTAGCTAGTACCTAAGCCCCCCACCCACCCCCTCCCCCCCCCCACACACACACGCAAACGAGAGGCAAAGTTACTAGAGTTATGGGTACATTATGTACCGCGAAGAGATTTTTTTTTCCTCAGTCAATGAATGTATTAAATACTGTCACATAACGATCACATAAACGTCTGTCGATTGAGCAAATGTATATAGATCCTGGTTTTGGATCAGTGGTTGTGTATAATGAACCTTGATATCCGGGGAATTTCCAACATGGTAAAACCAGGTAGCCGTGACTGCTGTGGCCAGGGCTGTGGTGAGGTGAAGTGCCCACATTGTTTATAGGATATGGACTGAAGCTCGCTCAGTTCTGGAGGTAATGCGTTTTACCTGAAATCCTTGGCAGGTGGTATACACTTCTCATCTCCGAAAAAAGTGACTCGTTCAGCACAAAAAGGCAAATAACCTAAGTGGCATGTAACTGCTCCTTTGTGGTAGATACATTTAACAATACATATGTACAATGCAAGGATGCCCATGTTGATTGCATGGGTTCTTGGGAATATGTCCAATCAACAAAAAAAAAAAACACCCCTACAAAGACTCAGTGTATATATTGGTAATAGGGACGTCGTACTAAAGTCTGAGAAAAGGCTGAATTTGCCAAAAGTGTTCCCACAGTATCGTTTTGTAGGCGAACCTGTGCCTGTTGTCAGAATGCCACATGGCAATGACAGGAGGAGATATGCAACACCATATGTGAGGAGAAATCCAAGTAAACTCAAAATGTTTTCTGATGAGAAAAAGAACAATCCTCTTGCTGGCCCTACAAAGATTTGTGCCACAGTCACACAGGCTGTGGGGGGGAGTGGCAAAGGCGAGTTGTCTTTGCAGTCTCCCAAGAGGGCAAAAACAAGTAAAGAACATATTACGAAATAGGGCTGAAGTCAATAAAGCAAAAGATCCGATTTTCTGTATACTTCATTTATATACCAGTGAACAATCAGACAACCCCGATCCTCTCTAAGGAGACGTCCTCTCATAACACAAGCTGCGAAAAAAGGTACTGCAGTTGTTTCCATTGGTGGATGACAAGAGCACAAGAAAATACGTAGAAAAAAGGATCGCCACGAATGGACGACAGAGAAAGTACCATACGAGCAAACGCAAAAAAGGTATGTGTACAATATTCACAACATTTTAAGGAGCCAGGAAACTGTTCCCACTCCTTTCTTGCAATGGGCTTGAATGTTCATGATCATGTTCTTGTAATGATACCAGGCTACCTCACTTTATAACAGTAGCCAACCAGCACAAGGCACAGTCATGTGCCCTGTTTGGGCAAGTCCATGCACTGAAGATTTGTGATGGCAGTGTGGGCTGTGATTTATGTGGCAAAAAGTACCATCAGGCAAAACCTTAACGATGTCCATGTCGGAAGTGCCGAGTGCGGATGATGTCCGACTTGGGGGCTACCCTGTTCAAAAGACTAGCTGGTTAAATGTCAAATTACAAGCTACTGTGCGCATGACATTGTTTGCCAGAACTGTATACATTACACAGTCGTTGTGCAAGTCAACGACAGGATGTGTGAAAACGTGGCGGGAGAAAACATGCTGCTGTTCATGCAGCAGATGTATATGATGTTTTTGTCGTTATTATCGCACTCCTTCTTCAACCAGCAGCGATTTTAGCATGCGAGAATGCTGTGCTGACAGAGAAGACGCCGTACAGGACGCATACAGTTGTCAAAGTAAACCCAGTATTCTATTTCTGGCTGGCGTTGCGATCATTGAGGCATGTTTTGTTGGTCGCGAGATCTGGGAAAGCAGCCACTGGTGGGACATTGTTGCCCTGCCTACATTCTGTGACCAGGATTGGTACAGCCGATTTCGGCTACGTAGGGCACTTTTGAACGTCTACTTGACGAACTGCGACCGACAATTGAGAGAAAGAGCACTCGGATGCGCGACGCCATTTCAGCAGAAAAAAAGACTTGCCGTCACGCTGTACTGGCATACATAGTCTGTTGTTCAGTATTTTCATGTTATGATTATGAGGCAGCTACCCTCATTTGCTACCCGCCTGCTGTCCGCAGACAATGAAATGGACAGTAACGGCCACAGCCGCGACTACTACATCGACTGTCCAACTTGAACATGAGCAGGTCAGTAACATCTACATGCTAACAACTACTGACAACTACTTATCTTCCCCACAGTTGTACCTAGATCTGATTGATGCAGGCACCAATGCCTGCAGAACAGTGCGAAACCGCAAGGGCCTTCCCTCAAGAGTTCAAGGATGCCAAGCTATCCACACCTGAAAGAGAGGTTTTGCATGGCTTACGGACCCATCCTTGCCCTGAAGTACAAGGACAGACGTGACGTGAAAATGCTGTCAACTACCCACAGTGCAAAGATCGTTGGCACTGGCAAACGAAACTGTGACAGGGTGGAGATTATTAAACTGGAGTGTGTACACAACTACAACAGGTACATGGGAGCGGTCGATTCGTCGGATCAGATGGTCTCGTATCTCAGCTTCCCTGACGCACCCTCAAATGGCGTAAGAAAGCGTTCTTTCATATATTCAGCTTGGCTATCCTCAATGCATACTTACTCTTTAAGTATCATTTCCAATTACAAATGCAAGCATCAAGATCATTCTCATGCTAAGTCAAAGCTGTTTCGCCATGTGTTTCACGGATTCTATGTTTAGTTACCGCTGTTATTTTTGTTACCGCTGCATTATCGTGTACGACTGTCGAAACTGTTTTGCCAAAACTAATTCAATTTTTCTTCGATGACGACCCGTGCGCTCAGTTTAATAAATGTTCGTCTTATTTGTTGTATAATAGGAATACAGCTGTTACAAATACAGTTAAAAAAGCAATCGGACAGGGCGCCGCTTATGCGGATCCTTCATGACCAGAGAATGACCGGCTATACCGGGGGGAGGGCATGTGGGGACCTCGTCCACATTCTTATAGGCCAGAACGGTGAGTTTTCACTCTTTTTTTTCTTTTTGTCGTAAATACGATTCGTTTGATACCGTTTTAAAGATGTACTCTTAAACATCATGCTGAGATAGCTCTGTACATTTTCCAACCGTTGTTAAAAACACCTCCTTAACTTATAATCATGTATCTTCATATAGGGAAAACACCAGACGTCGTTTGCACGTTATGCAGCATGTGGTAGAAACACCCCCCGAGGAGTGGGTGCGGTTTATGGCGTGGTGCGCCCTGGACACCCTGTTCCATGAGTTTTCATCTTTATTCTGTTATGTTTTTGTGTATCTCGTATCAGTTAGTTCTACCTTTTACATCGCTTCTGTGTGCATTGTTAAAATTTGCAACAGCTTTTACGTTAAGTATATTATTTCCTTCTTTTATCTTCAAAAGGGGCGCCATAGACCCCGCCACACCCTCCACCACCACCAGAGGCGCGAGGTACCCCGCCACCTCCGACACCGTACCACAGGCCCACCCCGACACGGACACGGGGTCAGATGACGAACAGCCCAAGCATGACATGGCACCGGAGGACGAGCAGGCCCACTCCGGCACGGAGTCCGATGTCGAGGTCGTTTACGTCGGAAGGAGGCGCAATGCACGCATGCACACGGGAAAGCGTTGAAAGAATAAATTTTTATATTCAAAATAAAGTTATGAACTGTGTCACTGTCAATCTCATCATTCCTCACAGGATATGAGGGTCAAATAAAGACCATTTTTATCTTTGTATGCGTTATCATTTTCCCCATATGACAACATGACCTATATCAGAGCTGTAAAGTTAAACCATATCAGCATTGGAATAGAAATGAAAAGGTATTTGCAGGTTAATTGCTTGCAACATTCATCTCATCATTCTTCTTCTTATTCAACAGATCGCCTCTAATTCTGCACTTGCAAGTCATTGAACCAGACAACTGGGACAGCTTTGAAAGGACGTCTCACAACCTCAAAGTTTGGAGAAATCTTTGAAAGAATAATAAACACACCATGCACACACATTGTCACAGACTTATTGTATAAAGGGCCTGTGACCTCCAAATCTTTGCAGTGGGGAAAGGACAGGTATGGTGTTACTACTGTCTAACCCATATTTGGTCTGCTTGATATCCCAGACCCTGATCAGACCACACTGCAAAAGAATGTGGCTGCTGCCAGCGAGGCGTACGAGGAAAAAACAAGTGCAGAACAGACACATTAGCAGGAGTTTAACAGCATTGCCTCTATGCTGGGCTGAAGTACCATCAGGAACAAGAGCAAAAGGAACGAAACATTATTTGTGGCCTTGACATCCAGCAAACCCATCTAACTTAGCTGAACAAGCCCCCACTGTACCAGAGGCACAGTCCCCGAAGTCTGGGTTTCCAAGAGGCTTGACAGCTGTAATATTTTAAGACCTGACCCACCCACCCCGAGTGAACTGGATGTTCGGCCATAGCCAATAGTTTTGCTCTGTCACCTATGTTTATATCTGGGTGTATGGAAGACACAGCTACTTTTCTCATCAAGGGGCAGGTAGTTTTGTCTCAGCATCCTGCTGTAGACACTGATGATTTCCACACTTCAGACACCACCAGTCTGCACCAGACCCATGTACCTTGCTGTACACCTCTAGGGACCTGTGGGAAAGAAACACATTGCACAACATTTAGGGATGAGATAGTGTAACAAGAATGGACGAATAATTTGAAACATCTCAAGATGTTAACAGTTGTGACATGAGCAGAATAATTGCACATGCACACATGGTTACTCCAAGAAGCTTTCAGCAAAATGAAAGCTTGGCATACCACTGTTCAGAGCATACAATTATAGGAATGACAAAGGGCAGAACGTACAACAAAGCTACGTACAAAGCTGTGAGTCACATAATTTTCATTTCAACCCATGCAAAATACCGCCTCAGCTACCAATATCCTCCCATATACTCAACAGTTGGCCTTGCACTGAGAAGACGTTTTACATAATCCAGTGAACGTCGAACACAAAGAACCCGTGTGACCCGACCACGCCATCCCCGTCCTTTGTTCTCTGACAACAGAACTCGGTAACAAGAACCAACTTCACACTCAAGGAAATCACAGAAGTGTTGTCCAGGCACCACACAAAAAAGTAACAATAATTTCAATACGCCGACAAATTATGCAGAGAACTCCGGCAAAATCATTATTTTCCATTCAGTTTCAATGCCAGAAAATTCCCCCCACGTTAGGTTAAGGCCGCCATGGCCCGCATATAAAAGATCGATTTTTTCCTCACTAGCAATGTTTGTTTGCAATTTCAAACCTAAAATGTCCTTATGAACAACTACAAGTAACCTGCAAAGCTTTTCAAAGCAAAAAATAAGGGTAAAATACGATAACAAGGTCTGATCCAACATTTCCAACCTCACCTCACAATGGCAGCCCTGCACTGACTAAATTCCACACAGAACAGAAGCACCTCTTTTGTATCAATGCGCGTAAACATCTGGAACATCGCTAACCGTCAAATGAAAGACTTGCGTACAAGTAACACCGTCAAAATTTACACACACTAGAATCAAACAGTCTTGAATAAACATTGTAGTCAAATATGACGAGATACATATTCATTAGACGCTTTCTTTACGGTCGCACTATTTTCTGGCGGCGCTTGT
>NC_049984.1:27728840-27730940 GCF_000003815.2 Branchiostoma floridae | reverse complement strand
TCAGAACTGCGCTACAGTAACTGCATGCCGCATATGTTAGCGTTCATCCAGCCTACTGTTCTCCTGTAGATTTAGGGTTTAAAGTGTGTCGCTTCATTTTGATCCCTCGTTTCTTTTCCCTTTTCTCAGATCCGTCCCATCATTCCCGGTCAGGGGCTCTCTGGTTCCTGTTACCCACAATCCTTTGTTCTTTTCAGTCGTTTACTTTGTCAATTATTCCTTTTTTTCTTAATTAATACTAATTTGATTTCTTTGTTTTCAGGAATGCATGACTTTTTCGATTCATAAAATTGTATTTTACCAGGTCATCTTTTATTTTTGTTTATTTTAGCATTTTGCAAAAATGTAAAGCTCAGAGAGTTAAGAATCCTTAGTAAATACTGAAAAGACAAGTAGACAGTAGACGCCACCAGAAAGAAAGATATGTTGAGCTACCAGCTGAACACAGCAATTGTCAACAGAAATATATCTGAGGTTGCCTGCCAGGGTAAAACTCTTGTGAAAAGTGAAAAAAAGCAACAGTCACTTAGACTGACTTGACAGTTTTTGGGGTTTGCTTTGGCGCTAAGTTTCAACTATGAGCTTTTTAGAACACCAGGATTATGAAGTTGATGGTTTTTGTAACGTCCCATTGCAGGAAAGAAAGACGTGCCCCTACCGCCTCCGACGGACGCCTTTCCGCACGTCTCGGCTCGCCTGGAGAGCGGGCCGCATGCAGCGCGGTACTCTCCCAACGCCCCCAAGCTGGGTCACCTGGAACTGCAGCTGCAGGGCGCGGCCGGGGTCGTTACCATGTCGACGCTGACAGGGGTTGCGAGCCTGATCGAGGATGAGATTCTCACCACCCCCATGCCGATGAGAGTGGATTTCGTCGATTCGCAGTTAAGCCTTGTGGTGAGTTAACGTTTTTGGCTACACCCCAGGGGCGGAGGCCGTTCTGCTCGGTACTACAACCTGTGGTGCCATTCCAACACCTGGATGATACTGTCATCTTTTAGATTTTGCTTTTGCCATTTCATCCAATTTGAACTGATTTCCGAACATATTCAACATGTGGTACATGGTTTTGTGAGAATTGATTTTCTCGTCCTTTTTTTGTTCCTCATTGTTCAACACTTTTATGAGAATTTGTTTGTTTTTTGGTGGATGTTTTAAGACAATGTACTGCATTGTTATTACACTTTCACGTCCGTCTCTCTTGTTCTGTTGTCTCAGATCAAGCTTTTCCTACCTTTGGTAAGTCCCAAATGGCACAGACACGGTTGTTCTTAAACACATTGTCTTGTAAATCATCACTCTTTCTAGATGTCTGTCTAGATGTAATTGTTGCTGTTTTATTTTATACAACTCACCTTTCTTCACTTCTAATTTTTTCATGAAATATTGTTTGCCATGTCGCTGATGGACACCTTTGATAGCCTTTTGTAATGACACATTGCAGAATTTCTGAATTTAAGTTTACCCAACGTTAAATGGAAGGAAGCAAACAATAGCAGTGCTCGAAATACCACCTGCATATGCAGGTTAGTACAGGTAAAATTGGAGCTGTGCAGGTATTTCTGGTGTCTACCTGCACCTAACCTGCACTGGTCCATGTAAAGGGTTTTAAACATAAATGTCCTGTGATGTAGGTATACATGTATGTGGATTGTTATTAGCTGCATTGACTTTTACCACCAGTAAGTATAAATACCAATGGTTCCCGAACAATTCTAGTATGATCCATACTTCCTAAATCTAGAGTGGTGCAGGTAAAATTTGTCTGGTGCAGGTAATTTTCAATGTTACCTGCACCAGTGCAGGTATGCAGAAAAAGTATTTCGAACCCTGAATAGTGTGTCAGATTAATCAGTGAATAATGTAACAGTTATAAGGTAAACACCTTGCTCCAACCAATTTCCCACACACCCCACTGTGAGCAGTCTGATTGTATGTCTGTTTGAGAACTTTGACTGTATGTTGTTCACCTGTGGATTTGGGTTTCCCGCTTGCTCGATTTAGGAGTTCTGGGTAAGACTTCAAGAAACTTCTGCCCTGCCCCTTTACTGTTTTTTCTTGATTCGAAGAGTCAATATTTTGCACAACTCTGATCTGTGCCTT
>NC_049984.1:27715927-27728662 GCF_000003815.2 Branchiostoma floridae | reverse complement strand
AACGTTATGTCGTACTGTAAGAAATCATACCAGAAAGTAAGTAATTCATGATACAATCCATGAAAGGTAGAAGCTACCTGTGCTTATCTGACACTAGCTTAGGGAACAAAATTTAAGATAAGATAAGCTAATTTAGCCTTAAAGCTAATACTATTAACCACACATATATTAATCATTAGATACCTATACATGAAGTATCTTTCCCATCTACATTGTATGGACACAAAGTTTACATAATTGTATGGACACAAAGTAAACTCTATTCCCCCGTTACCAGGACGACGGCCCTCCCCTTAACCCTGGTTCTCCCGGGACTGTCCCTCTGGACATCCACGTGGACCGCGCCACTGTGGTACGGAGGGAGGACGGAATATTCCATCTCACCTGTAAGTAATACCGAGACTTCTGTAGAATATGGATGTATTTAAAAGTTTTTAGGTGCAAAGTAGCATCCTTAACAGCTGGCCTAGGAGTTTGAGTATGAGGTACATTGTGTGTGTTCAAGTACCATAATCTTTTGAAATGTAGTTTTCATGACATGCACATGTCACAGAATGATGTAGAAAGATGATTATTATGACATGTTAGTTGTTGACAATTCAATCTCTACACGTATCTACAAATGGATGAAGTTCAGAGTTCCCATCTAGACATTTCAAGTGACCTCCATCACAGACAGTCACACATTCAGTGTCACTAGAAAGTAATGCCAGTTCATTCTAATGATGCTGAAGTAGAGTGATGGATGTCACTCCAAACATCCAAAAGTAATCTACCAAATGCATCCAGCTGTCTGAGTCTGAATAAAACCTAAGATTGTTTATCTAGATAAAGATTGAATAGTTGGTAACTATGTTTCAGGTTTGGCCCCCTCCCCAAGGCTGGATGTAGGTTCATCAGTGAGTCCGACAGACTACACACAGGCTGGTGCAGGCAGACCAGAGCTACAGGCACACAGATATCACAACAGATAACATGTATGTGTGATTGTTGCAGGTTTGGCGCCCTCCCCACGGCCGGATGTAGGTTTATCAGTGAGACCGACAGACTACACACAGGCTGGTGCAGGTAGACCAGGCTACAGGCACACAGATATCATAACAGATAACATGCATGATTGTACGTTACAGGTTTGGCGCCCTCCCCACGGCCGGATGTAGGTTTATCAGTGAGACCAACGGACTACACACAGGCTGGTGCAGGCAGACCAGGGCTACAGGCACACAGATATCACAACAGATAACATGCATGTGTGTATGTTACAGGTTTGGCGCCCTCCTCAGTGCTGTCTGTAGGTTTATCAGTGAGTCCGACAGACTACACACAGGCTGGTGCAGGCAGACCAGGCTACAGGCACACAGATATCACAACAGATAACATGTATGTGTGGATGTTACAGGTGCAGGTAGGCCAATGCTACAGGCACACAGATGTCATAACAGATAACATGCATGTGTGTACGTTACAGGTTTGTCGCCCTCCCCACGGCCGGATGTAGGTTTATCAGTGAGACCGACAGACTACACACAGGCTGGTGCAGGCAGACCAGGGCTACAGGCACACAGATATCACAACAGATAACATGACTATGTGTGGATGTTACAGGTACAGGCAGACCAGGCTACAGGCACACAGATATCATAACAGATAACATGCATGTGCGTATGTTACAGGTTTGGCGCCCTCCCCACGGCCGGATGTAGGTTTATCGGTGAGACCGACAGAGTACACACAGGCTGGAGCAGGCAGATCAGGGCTACAGGCAGGAGGGTCAGGGGTCACACAGATATCAGCGCTCAAGGTACGACACTCTTTACAATTTATTAAGTCTGGATTGGACTTCAGTGAACCATGGGCTGAAGAAAATTATCTGTAACAGTTGATTTATGACTGTGTTGTTTTAACTGATTGCTTCCAAGGCTTCCCAACTATCCACCCAGACTTTTATCAATGATAAGGCCATCCTAGGCTTGTAGAGTTAAAATGTAGCCAGAACACACAGGCAACACGCACACACACAGACAAGTAACTTCTTCTCAAAAAGGGGGAAAAGTTACTCCCCAAAATCATTTCATATTATTATTAATGCAATGCTGTGCATTTGGAACTTGAAGGTAGGTCACCACACACCTTGTGCATGTATGTGTTGTGGTTTCTCTGGCATCCTTGGGGCATGGACATCTGGCTTAGCCCCTATCTTAAGTGTAAAAGTTAGGAGTCAGGGCACTGATGACTGGACCATGATCTGAACCTGTGGTCTTTTGATGCAAGAGGCAATGGCTTGTGGGTAACCTTGACTGATAGTACAGCCAAATGAATACTGTAAATGCAGAAATGTTCGCGGTGGATTAATGTTCGCGGTTTTCGCGGCGGCCGCTTCACCGCGAATTTAAAACCACCGCGAACATTTTTCCATAACAGTAAGAGACTACAGTGCATGGTGCTACCGCGAAATGAAAACCACCGCGAAAAGTCCATTTCCCGCTACCGCAAAATTAAATCCCCGCAAACTTAAATGCATTTACAGGAAATGAATACTAACTATCTGTATCAGTACAGCTTGGCAGGCACTTGGCTCGTCAGCAGCTGGTTATATCATACTGAATGACCTACAAATGTATCACATCTAACCTTTGCACATCTAACTGTCAGCATTGTCTAAAGCTATTGCTAAACATTGACCCTGATCACCCACTTCTTGTTGTAATATTACTAATAGGAGGAAAATAGATAAATGCTGGTGAGACAGCCATGGAAGGGTGTGGTGGTGTTACTCTGAACTGCTGCTATTTTTGTTTGTTGTTTACTTGTTGATCTAAATTTTTTCTTATTTTGGAAACTGAATGGTTTAACTTTAAGGCAGCGTAATCTTTTTAGTGCATGACAGTGTAACCATTGACCCTGATCACCTACCTCTTTTTTGCAATAGGAGGAAAATGAGCAACTCCAGAGGGAGGTGGCGCGGCTGAGGGAACAGCAGAAGGCCAGCATGACATCACAGCTGCTGTCGGAGAACCTGTGCCTCCAGGGGGAGAAGCAGCAGCTGAGGGAAGAGCTGGTGGATACCCAGCATGCCCTGCAGGAGGCGGAACAGGAGCGCACCACTCTGCTGCGGACGCTCGAGCACGTGCAGAAGGAAATGCTTGAGTCTGACCGCGAGAAGAACTTTCTCAGAGATCAGCTGGAGAGGAGAAGTCCAAGGAAGTGATGCGCGCCCCCCTCCCCATCCCACAGCGCCCCCCTCCCTACCCCACAGCGCCCCCCTCCCCACCCCACAGCGCCCCCCTCCCACACCACTATGCTGAAGTCCTACTGCAAGAAGAACTTTCTGAGAGACCAGCTGGAGAGGAGAAGTCCAAGGAAGTGACGTGCGCCCCCTCCCCACCCCACAGCGCCCCCCTCCCCACCCCACAGCACCAGGGTGTGTGGTGTAATGCTACTGCACAATTATGCGCAATCCTCCTTCCTTGCAGGCATATGAGTTGGGTTTTTTTATTGCTTACATGTTACTTGCTAGTTCCCATTATACACAGTTTTGTGTTGCTGTTAGCCAGCTCTTGTAACAACAGGAAACTGTGTACAGTAGCAACAGGCCTAGGGATACAATCAGAAAACAGCATATTGTTAAAGCACAGAATAAAGCCAACTCGTAAGCCAGGCAGCAGGGGGCTAGGTTCAAAGTTGATAAAGAAAATCCAGGGTTTTAGACTATATATAACCTTGTCTTTGCAGAAGTGAAGTGGCCTTCTGGTCAAGATGTAAAACAAAGCAAGAAGATAATTGTTAAAGATAATCTGAAGTACTTAGTAAAACATGGTGCAGAAGTTGAGATGTCAAAACCACTAGTTTGCCTCCCAAATTTCTCCAGTCATGAACTATGATAAGGGATTGCTCACATGGTGCAGAGGTTGGGCTGTCATGACCACTATTTTGTGAATAGAATCAGGTTGAAAGGTCACTGGATAACAAGTTCTCTCAAAGTCACAACCAGGACATTTTGGACATTGCTTAGTACCGACATTTCTAATCAACCTAAAGTTGATCAGGAAATCTACTCCAGTCATGAACAGTCAAAGGAACAAACTCGGTCATGTTAGGAACTTTCTTCACAGTGCAGAAGCACCAGGTGGTGAGTATGGTCAGTATAAATGCCATAAGGAAGGTGACAGACAGTCATAAAAGTACAGTCAGGTTAAAATATGCAAAGCTGTGTGAAGAGAACTTTGTGATCCTGTCAAAACTACTGCAGCAGCAGCTACAGAATTTTTTTCCTCAATTCAGTCAGCTGAAGAACTCCCGCTTGTTGCAACATAAAAACAGGCTCTGCATCTCTGTAAAGTATAAATATACTGCTTCGAATTCCCCAGCTCTTTCCAAAAAGTACAGACTGAGTGAAGCTTCGAAACATTGCTTCATGTCTGATAAGGGATTGCAACCCTTCC
Source organism: Branchiostoma floridae (assembly GCF_000003815.2). Lineage (NCBI taxonomy): Eukaryota > Metazoa > Chordata > Leptocardii > Amphioxiformes > Branchiostomatidae > Branchiostoma > Branchiostoma floridae. The sequence goes on along the minus strand of NC_049984.1, from coordinate 27,724,220 downwards.
CAGTAGCATGCAAGCACATGTACATTGTTTGTGTATAACTTGAGGGGAGGAGCCATAGCCAGGGCCTGACCTCTCAACCTTGACCTCTCACCCTTGACCTCACCACTGACCTTACAATCCAAAGTGGGGACGCTTACCACTGCACCGCGCACGCTACACTGACTAGTTGCCTCCGACACACACAATCAACTCAGGCAGTAAAAAAAAGAAAAGACAGGGTGCAATTGTGGTAAAAAGTAACATTTTTTTGCACACTGACAATGTTAGAAATTAACTTAACGATCCAACCACACACAGAGTTGTCAAAAGAAGTCAGGAAAGACACCCTGTCTGTATATTAGAACAATTTGTAGCAGTGATATAACCCATTTGCAACACGAGTAGTAGGATAAGTAATAACGGAATGCTGTATAAAGCTAGACTGCAGAAGGCTACTAAATCCTTGAATGTGAGAGCGAGAATAAAAATCAAAAGCACTGTAATATTGGCTTGTATGTACATGTAAGTTGTGAACGAAATAAAGCGCTGCCTTGTTAACTATGCCAGTATTTACTTGTACCTTCCATTGAAAAAAGAAAGTACAAAATTCATGCTTCTCACTGGAGTTGGTCCGTTTGGATTTCAACAGGAAAACTCAAAAGATTCTGGATTTACCTTATGTTTTGTTAAATTTGTAGACGTTTGCATATAGAAGATGACAAGTTTTCAGTGTGTACCAGCCTGAAAGCACAAAATAAAAGCCCTTGGCAACCATCTTTAATTGATGTTTCAAATCTAAAGCTTGGCACCATATGAAGCAACGGAACTTCAGTTTTTGTTTGTGTGTACTTAATGTTGAAAAGAACCATTGAAACTCTGAATGTGGTGGGAGAAAGCTTCAACATAATGACTGGGAAAGAGAAAATCATGGAATTTGAAGTAAGCTCCATACACAAGCAATATGAAATGTCTCTCTCAATACGACATTCAACATTTGGGTGAAGTTATTTGACTTGCTTTGAAGTTATTTGACTTGCTGCTGTGTACTTAATATATTATTCCTTAATATAGGCTAATTTCATGTTTCTGTTTCAAGCTTGAATGCATTTTTGAAAAACTTGAATTTCATATTAACTGCTGAATCTGCTGACTTAAGTAACATTTTCTAATGTGTTCTTTTTTTGTATTGCCATAATTGATAAGATATTTGATATAATAGATAGATAAATGCTGGTGAGAAAGCCATGACAGGGTTTGGGGGTGTTACTCTGAACTGCTGCTATTTTTATTTGTTGTTTGCTTGTTGGTCTAAATATTTTGTTATTTTGGAAACCAAACGGTTTAACTTTAAGACAGTGTAATCTTTCTAGTGCATGACAGTGTTATCAACTCCTTTGCTGTGTTCACCATTGAGTAGCAAACTTAATTATATGTTCCTCTCTCCTGGCTTTTCTACAACATTGTTTATGTACAGGTCAGATTACTGTGTGTATGTCATGAATACAACTAGAGTAACCATCAGTGCAATATCATGTACATTTGGTAATGTTTCATGTTAATTAATTCTGCAAGGCAGAAAGGCAATCAATTACACATAATGATTATTTATCTTACGGCACAAACTTTGCGTTATGTACCATGACAATCGCATGTTTTCAGATGGGGAAGTGAAAAGTTCAAATAAGATATGCTATGTCGTCACCTTTGACCTCTGACCCACCCATACCCTTGTACGTGGGAAAGGTCAAAGTTCAGGTCAGACGACCGTATCATCACCTTTGACCTCCGACCTGTGTTCGGATACAATCCATCCATTGTAATCCATACATTGACATATTTGAATTATGATACATTAATATTTTCATTTATTATAGGGTCACACCTTTGTGTACAGATTGTCATGATTGATATGTTAAAGGACTTGAAAAGGGTGAAATCTGGTTCTTTTGGAGGGTTGGATAGCTTGTAGATAGTGTGCGAATATCCTGTGTAACGCCTTTTGTAAATATTGTTAAAGCAGACATTAAAACTAATGCTGAGACTTGTAAGGTTTCCTGGTGAGAGAATAACATAGCCCTGCTGTACAACAGGCATGTTCCCTACGTCAGTGTTTCCTCTACAGTAAGCCCGCTGCCTAACCCTATAACGTTAACGCCAGGGTCAGATTTCCAAACCACGGCCTGGTGGGGTTACATAAGTTTTGCGGGAGTGAAAGATAAAAGAAATACACACAAACTATGCTAATGACTACGTGTTTTTACATTTCATGTGTTTTGTTAAATGTTTCGTGCCGGTTTGGAAATGTGACTCTGCATAACCTGAGTACAGATACATGTATAGTACCAAAGGCTGCTCCGATAGGAAGCAGGAGTAAGGCTCTACATGTAGACTGGTAGCAAATATATCCCAGTCCCCCTCTCTACAATTTGTAAATGTGTACACGACCAGAAAAGTGGAGGAATGGAACTGCACAGTTTGCTGATAATCCATGGAAACACAGACCAAAACCTCACATGTACGCTGAGCACTTCTACCAAGCAGGCTGTTATCATGCACTGCAAGGACATTTTTTAGTGAAAAACTTAACCACGTGGTGTAGAACGGTGTGTCCATGACAGTACTGACATTGCCATGGCAACCATTGTTCAGTAGAACCATGTACAAAGAAGTGTCATGGTAACCAGTTCTGTAGGGCATTGTATCCATGACAGAGTTGCCATCGCTATGGTAACCATCGTTCAGTAGATATGATAGAACAGTACATCCATGACAATGGCACAGAACTGATATTACCATTGTAACCACAGTTCTGTAGAACACTGTATCCAGTAACTTTGTTGGAGTACTGTTGGTATCATCATGATGGTACTGCCATGGGGACTGTTGCCATGGCTTATATACAACATGTACATGTTGCTGTAGAGCAACTGGGTTATGATGGAGTGGCAGATCTGCGATATGTACCATTTGTACGTAGTGCTAATTCAGTTCTGGACATCCCAAGGTGATTTCAAGGTTATATGACATCCATTCTGTAGTAATTTGACAGGCATATTTATTATCATACTGCCATATTGTATGTACTTATATGACGGATGGCTGTCATAATTTTTAACAGGCTACCACGCTGTATTAGCAACAGTAACCCATTCCCCCAACCCCCCACTAATACAATGACGGATGAAGCCACAGATCCAAGCTTTTATTTGAACTCAATGAATCTTAAGCCATGAATGGAACGGACGTGAATGCTTTTGTAGGATTGGTGTTGTTGCATGTAGGAAAATGCTTTCTAGTTACCTCATTAATTGGAGATATTTATATAGTTAGGATATTGTGTCAATCAGACGAAAATTGTATAATAATTGTTTTCCTGTACGCTTTGTCTGTATAATTATGTGTCAATACCGATACTGTATACAGCAGTGTATGTGTATCTATATCGGCTTCAATCATTTTTCGAGGACTTCGTTTTTTTCTGTGAAATTGCCATCCTGAATATTGGGGAAATCTGAGAATGGTGTCTTTCAATAATCAACAAGCAGATGTATGGTTCCGGCTCTGTCTCAACTTTGCGCTCATGTTTTTGCAACATTTAGTACATATTATTGTCCCTCGACGCTGTCACATGGTGATAACTCAGCATGGCATCCTCGCTTCCATGCCCATCTTAAGCTCATTCGTAGTCACTCGAAAGAAGAAGCTCCTCCCCTTTCGGTGACGCATGCGCTCTCGGCTTGCTTGATTTCTTCAGTTGTAATTTTTGCTTCATATCGGATAGTCCTATCTGTAATAGCTCTGTCACAATGAGTGACCGTAGTTCGCGTTCGCGTGATAAACGTAAGTCTCAGCGGTCACACAAAAGTGACAAACATAAGTCGCGTTCTCGGCAAGTTCAGCAAGAGGACAAGAAACGCGAGCGTGTTAAGAAGATAACGCCGCGTGAATTCAGGGCAAGTACTGCCCCGCCGGCGCCACCACGTGGTGCAAAATCCAACATGCCCGCACATGTTCGTGACCCAGCTGCCGTCCCCCCTGTTACAAGCCTGGCGGAGTTTAAGCGCCGTATGGCTGCTCTCCCGGCAGCACAGGGGAGTTCTACGCTCCATGGCAGCGAGTTTTCTCTTAGGGATTCCGAGCGGGAGCTTTCGTCCGGGCATGTTCATGAGCATGAGGAAAATTTTCCAGAAAATATGGCGGAGTTCCGTGCTATGCTAGGGGTCAACACCCTACAAGAAGATCAAAATTCTCTCCGTGCGGCCTTCGGCCTTATGACTGAAGAATTTCGGGGAGTTAAAGAAATTCTTGGCTCCATTGCGACTTCCGTAGGCTCAAAGAGGCCTTCGGTGCCACCCTCAGAGGCGGAGTCGGTTCGTTCGAAACGGGCTCGTACGGGCGACAGCGGCGAGGAGTCGGACTTCTCCTCGGTCAGCGTTGAGTCTTTCGTGCCGCTGCAGCGTGAGCCGCCCGACCCGGATAAAGTGTGGTCGGCCCGCCCGTCGGTTGTTAGTTACACCGAGCAGTACTTCGGGTTAGAGAAGCGTGAATTTGCCGATATTAAACATTGGCAGGGTAAATTCCTTCTCCCAACAAATGCACCTAAAAATCTCACGGTGCCGAAGCTCGATAACGCTACGATGAAATTACTGCCGGCGGTTGACCCGATCAGAGGTAAGCATTGTATCAATGCGGACAAGCCGCTTTTCACTTTGCAGGAAAAGTTATTGTATGTACCAGCTCCGATTCTGAATCTATGGCAGATGCTTGGTGATTGTGATGGTAATCTTTCGTCGTCTGACTTGACTGTAATGAAAGATTGTGCAGCGACTGCTATTTGGCTGCTGGGTTCCGCTAATCGTTACCTTGCTGAAATGAGACGTCTGTCTTTAGCCGAGGTTTCTACCGTAGATACAGCCAAGGATTTGTTTGGGATGATTCCCGATGAGCCGTCACACTTGGTTCGTTCGGATTTAGCGTCCAAAGCTAAGGAGTTAGTGGCGGGCAAAAGGGCTTTAGTTGACTCTTTGAAGCCAAAATATGAGCAGAGGCCCCGATGGGGGAGGGGCCAGTCGGGCGCCTCGCGTTACGGCGGCCGGGGCCGCGGCTCCAATTCACGTAAATCCCGCCCCCCTCCCCGCCAGTCCGGCGGTAACAACAAGTTTTACTGGGGTGCGCAGTACTCCCGTTCCTCCGGTCAGGGCGGAGACGGGAGCTTCGGGAAGAAATCTAGCAAGTAGTTGTGTTTCTTTGTGTATGCAAGATTTAGGCCGGTGTCCGTCTGAATCACAACCTGTACCTCGCCCCTTAGTTCGAGCCCTTCCTCATGGGGGCCGTTTGAAGCATTTTTTGCCGGTTTGGCGTACTTTGACTAGCGATTCAGTAATTCTTGACATCATTTAGGGGTACAGGTTGCCATTTAAGCGGACGCCTCCAGTACAGACTACTATTCCCTGGACTCGAGCTATGTCTCCAGAGGAGGATTTGGCCCTGGATTTAGAAGTTGAAACCTTGTTGCAGAAAGGTGCAGTGAAAGAGGTCCCTTTCAGTTCAGATCTTTTTATTTCTCGGTTGTTCACTGTACCCAAGAAATCAGGGGGCCTTCGGCCCGTCATCAATCTCAGACCTCTGAATAGATGTTTGTTTGTACCCAAGTTCAAGATGGAGCATTTATCCTTAGTTCAAGATTTGGTGCGTCCAGGAGATTTTTTCTGTAAGATTGATCTTACTGATGCTTATTTTTCTGTTGCGATTCATTCTACCCATCAGAGGTTCTTGTCGTTTGCGTGGAAGAATCGTTTTTATTCCTTCGTTTGTATGGCGTTTGGGATTTCCACGGCGCCGAGAATTTTCTCGAAGATTTTGAAGGTCATTACTTCGCATTTGAGACGACGAGGTATTCGGTTAATTTGTTACCTTGATGACATGCTGATTATAGCCAGTGATTATGAATGCTGTAGGCAAGACGCCAAAACAGCAACAGAATTCATTGCCCACGTGGGTTTCGTGACCAATCTGGGTAAGTCTATCTTAGAGCCAACCCAGCGTATTGTTTTCCTTGGTTCAGGTTTAGATTCTGTTACCATGTCTCTCTTTCTACCGAATGATAAGGTGATCGAGCTGAGTCGATTAGCCAATGCTGTGCTCGAGAAAGGTCGACTCACTGCACGGGAGTTAGCTCATGTTATCGGAAAGTTTCAAGCAGCTGCCGTCTCGGTGCTTCTGGCGCCACTACATTTCCGACAACTCCAACTCCTCCTTATCTCAACACTTCGGCGGACAGGGAGAGATTGGGACGCGTTAGTTCATCTGCCACAAGACGCGCAGCAAGATTTAGTCTGGTGGAGAGACAGTCTGCCGCAAAACTACGACCGTCCGATTCACTGTCCCGTAGGGGACATCGTGATCGAAAGCGATGCCTCGCAACTTGGCTGGGGAGCCTTCTCCGACGGTATAAGCACAGGTGGTCGTTGGTCGGTCAGGGAAAGGGCTCGTCACATCAATCAGTTAGAAATGATGGCAGCAACTTTCGCGGTTCAGTCTTTCTGCAAGGACAAAGTCAATTCTGCGGTTCGCATCAAGTCCGACAATTCGACGGTAGTCGCGTATATCAATCGTCGGGGCGACACGAAGTCGTCAGTCCTAGCAGACCTTGCTCTCAACCTTTGGAGTTTCTGCGTGGAGAGAGGCCTCCTGTTGTCGGCCGTCCATGTGGCTGGCCTGGACAACGTGAGAGCAGATTTCAAGTCGAGGAACTTCAACCGTCTCACCGAATGGTCTGTGTCACCAAGTGTGTACGAGATCATTCTGCAGATATGTCCCGCCCTCCGGAATCCGAGGGCAGTGGACCTTTTCGCATCCCGTCTCAACAGGAAGCTCCGCCTGTATGTGTCCTGGGAGCCGGACCCAGAGGCGGTGGGAACGGATGCGTTCACCCTGGATTGGAACCAGTGGGAGGCTCTGTATGCATTCCCCCCGTTCATCCTTGTCGGCAGGGTGTTGACGAAAATTCGCCAAGACAAAGTGCAGAGAGTACATCTCCTGGCACCTATATGGGAGACAGCGGCCTGGTATCCCATGCTCCTCCACATGTTAGTCCAAGAGCCAGTCAGGCTGCCAACGAGTCGGTTTCTACTCACGCAACCGGTGGACGGGACACCTCACCCGCTAGGAGAGTCGCTACGTCTAGCCGTGTGGACTGTCTCAGGACTCGATACCGAGAGTCTGAAATTTCGGATGGAGTTACCAGAGTGCTCCTGGCATCCTGGAGACCGAGAACCAGTGGGTTATACTCGTCCTCCTGGCGGAGATGGTCTCGCTGGTGTGGTGGAAAAAGTCTTGATCCCATTTCGGCGCCACTGAACAAGGTACTCGACTTTCTGTATCGCCTTTTTGATAAGGGTCTACAGTACCGCACGATCAATGTTTATCGTTCTGCCATCTCTTCGACACACTTGAATGTAGAAGGTAGGCCTATAGGTGCTCATCCTTTAGTTTCTCGTTTCATGAAGGGTGTGTTCGAGTTGCGTCCACCCGTACCAAAACATGTGTTTATTTGGGATGTTTCAGTTGTCCTGAAATTCCTACGTAAGTGGGCACCGGCAAAATGTTTGAGTTTAAAGCAGTTGACTCTCAAGGTGGCAATGTTAGTAGCCTTGGTGTCTGCAGGAAGAAGCCAATCCTTAGCTTTGTTAGACACTAGTCATATGAGTTCCTCTAAGGACGGTTTGTCATTTGAAGTGTACAAACTGACAAAGACTTCTAGACCAGACAAACCCTCTCATTCTATGTTTGTGGCTAAGTTTGAGCAGAAGGAAGTGTGTCCTGTGGTTTATTTGAAAGCGTACTTAGCTAGGACAGCATCGTTCCGTTCGGATTCTGATTCGCGTGTGTTCCGCGCATTGGTCAAACCGCACAAGGCAGTGTGCTCAGCTACGATTGCTCGTTGGCTCAAATCTGTCCTTTCAGAAGCTAGTTCAGTCACCAAAGGCTTCACCGGCCACTCTGTCAGAAGTGCTGCTACCTCTGCTGCCCGTCAATCCGGGGTATCAGTGAAGGATATAATGCTTGCAGCGAACTGGTCTAGTAGTTCGACCTTTGAAAAGTTTTACAACAAACCTTCAAATTTGTCTCATTTTGGTCATTCTGTTCTGGCCTCCGCTTCAAAGTCATGCTGAGTTATCACCATGTGACAGCGTCGAGGGACAATTGAAGTTTGGTACAAACCTTGGTGCCGGACAAATGTAATTGTCCCTCGACGTGGAACATGGTGATAACCCGGCCCAAAAGTACTGCTGCGGTACTGCAACTGGCTGTT
>NC_049984.1:27715651-27715827 GCF_000003815.2 Branchiostoma floridae | reverse complement strand
AGCAAGCCGAGAGCGCCTGCGTCACCGAAAGGGGAGGAGCTTCTTCTTTAGAGTGACTACGAATGAGCTTAAGATGGGCATGGAAGCGAGGATGCCATGCTGAGTTATCACCATGTTCCACGTCGAGGGACAATTACATTTGTCCGGCACCAAGGTTTGTACCAAACTTCAAATGT
>NC_049984.1:27711731-27714413 GCF_000003815.2 Branchiostoma floridae | reverse complement strand
TTTGTGTGTGTGTGTGTGTGTGTGTGTGTGTGTGTATTCTTTTCATCAGTACCTGTAAAGGACCCTTCACTGTGGAGTGTGTGTGTGTCTGTCTGTTTGTTTGTGTGTGTGTGTGTGTGTGTGTGTGTGTGTGTGTGTGTATTCTTCTCATCAGTACCTGTAAGGGAACCTTTACTGTGGAGTGTGTGTGTGTGTCTGTCTGTTTGTGTGTGTGTGTGTGTGTGTGTATTCTTCTCATCAGTACCTGTAAGGGAACCTTCACTGTGGAGTGTGTGTGTGTGTCTGTTTGTGTGTGTGTGTGTGTATTCTTCTCATCAGTACCTGTAAGGGAACCTTTACTGTAGAGTGTGTGCATGTGTGTCTGTCTGTGTGTGTGTGTGTGTGTGTGTGTGTATTCTTCTCATCAGTACCTGTAAGGGAACCTTTACTGTAGAGTGTGTGCATGTGTGTCTGTTTGTGTGTGTGTGTGTATTCTTCTCATCAGTACCTGTAAGGGAACCTTTACTATGGAGTGTGTGCATGTGTGTCTGTCTGTGCTTGTGTGTGTGTGTCTGTCTGCTTCATTTGTGACGTGGCCAACAACTTCTTCTCATGAGTAACTGTAAGGAACCTTTATTGTGGAGTGTGTGTGTTGTGTGTTATGCGATCCTTATTTTTGCATCAATCCACAAGCTGTCACAGCAAATACATTTCTTTTTTTTAATTTCATTGAATAGTAGGTCAAGTGTCAGTGTCTTAAACTCTAACAGCGACATAGCACCTGAGACAGCAGGTTCAATGATTCATGTCCAGTGCTCATTAATAAGTTAAAATCCTGCCTTGGCCTTAAAAATGTTTTTCAGGGCTGTCTTCTGGTTCCATCATCAGAGGACCTTCTGCTTACATTATTCCAAATCAGCGCTAGTGGGCAACACAAGTGGCAAGGTAAGAGATATCTTATCTCTAGCATTAGCAATAAGTGTTGAATCACTCTAATGGTACACAGCATATTTCTGATGGTAATTTTGTAGTCTTAAATACTTGACAATTTCTTCTTCTTCTTCTTCCCGTTGATGCCCACAATCTTGACGAAGATTATACTGGCATGTTTGGGGGTGGTGACGCGAATTTAAACCTAGCATTTTCATTTTTCTCATTATTCTCTTTTTCATTCAGTTTATAAACTACGAGAATTTCATCCCACAGAAGAAAACTTTTTTAAAAGTTATACATTTTTTGTATGGTACCTATTGCAGTTGTCCCTCGACGCTGTCACGTGGTGAACACTGCGTGGATTCTCGCTTCCACGCCCATCCTGAAGCTCATTTGTAGTCACCTGAAAGAAGAAGCCCCTCCCCTTTCGGTGACGTGTGCACTCTCGGCTTGCATAATCCTCAGTTATAATTTTTGCTTCGTAATAGTAAGACCTATTCCGTATAGCTCTGTCACAATTAGTGACCGTAGTTCGAGTTAACATAAGTCTGAGTGGTCACGCAAAAGAAAGTGACCCTCATAAATCGCGCTCTCGGCAAGTTCAAGAGGACAAGAAACGCGAGCGTAAGAGGAAAACGTCGCGTGAAGATAGGGCAAGTACTGCCCCGCCTGCTCCGCCATGCTGGAACGGGTCCGTGCTTGTGTACAACCACGTGCTTCGCCGCCGTCCCCCCTGTCAAAAGTCTGGGGGAGTTTATGCGCCGTATGGCCGGTCTCCCGGCAGCACAGGGGAGTTCTACGCTCCATGGCGGCGAGTCTACTCCTCGGGAGTCGGAGCAGGAGCATTTGTCCGGGCAGGAGCAGGAAGATTTTCCGGAAAATTTAGCGGAGTTGCGTGCCACTTTGGGCGTCATCACCACACAGGAAGTTCAGAACGCACTCCGTGTGGCCTTCAGCATGATGTCTGAAGAATTCCTGGGAGTTCAGGAAGTTCTCGGCTCCTTTGCGGCTTCCGTAGGCGCAAAGAGGCATTCAACGTATCCTTAGGGATGGTTCTGGCAGGAAGACAAGACTGGAAGGTCGACACATGGTCTCCCTTTTTCCCGGTGCATTGAGTGTTATACACCGGCAATGTTCGTGTGTGTTAACAGTAGATGCACAGGGGCACATCGAGAGACATAAGTTTTGCACGGGCGCTGTTCCGCGAGTCGGTTACAGGACAGTCCTAGTTGCAAATGTGCCCCCATCGCTGGAAGACCTTCAGAGAAACTGGTATAATACCAGTTTGGAGATGCCAGTTCTCAGACGCCAAGAGTGTGGACAACGCTGGCGACTACTGGCTACATGGGTCTTCCACGATCGGCACAAGATGGTCGCCGAGTGCGTACCATGCCGTAACGAGTACAACGTGCTGTCCCACTCCGGTAGGTGTGGTTTCCTTCGACTTACCTTTTTAGGTAACGTTACTCGTAACGTACCCTTTGCACGTTGTCCTCAGTTCACTTTACTCCGGTTCCACTTAGTTCATGGATGATTGAGTTGTATTACGTTTTTGTGCCGCATTAAATGCACCGCTAATTCGGTTTCCACGCAGCAGAATATAATATTTCCCTGCGTCTGACGCCACATATTTTGATCGCACCGTTGAGTCAGTTTTGTTTCCTCGCAACAGAATATAACTTTCCCTGCGTCTGACGCCACATATTTTGATTGCACCGTTGAGTCGGTTTCGTTTCCACGCAGCAGAATTTTTGCTCGCCAGAATTCGAT
>NC_049984.1:27704558-27708315 GCF_000003815.2 Branchiostoma floridae | reverse complement strand
CGAAGATTGGTCATTTTCACGAGAACGGGTTGTGAAGAACTGAGGATTATGCAAGCCGAGAGTGCACACGTCACCGAAAGGGGAGGGGCTTCTTCTTTCAGGTGACTACAAATGAGCTTCAGGATGGGCGTGGAAGCGAGAATCCACGCAGTGTTCACCACGTTCCACGTCGAGGGACAATTACATTTGTCCGGCACCAAGGTTGGTTGGTACCAAACTTCAATTGTATTTCATACTAAGAATTTATCTAGAAATTCTACATGTCAAAACATCTTGTTACTATAGCGCCTGTAAAGACCAAGCTTCAGGAAACCTGGTGCAGTGGGGTGCAGGCACTGATTACCGACCGTGGTGGCCTACTAAATGAGGAGGGGTTCTTCTGCAAGGCTGCCCGGTGGATCAGACAGTCTCTGACACAGAACCAACAACATCTGGAACAGTAAGCACAAGTTCTAAGAAAAAAACTTCAGTTGCCCATTCAGAACAACCTCCCTGATCAGAAGATGGCCCAGCACCCATCTCCGCTTCTAATTAAACCCTGGGTGCAAGCACTACAGCAGGGGGCTAGTCCACTGGTAGTTTAGTGTGTTTAGCTTTTCCCTTGCAGAGAAGTATGTAACAATTTTAAGAGTCTTTGGTATGACCCTGCTACAGTCTTTCTTGGTGGTCTCTCATCCAAGTACTGACCGGACTGCACATTGCTTGACTTCCGAGATCGAGGGGTAGGGTGTATTGACGTGCCAAAGCTGTAGCCTAAGTACAAGTTCTCCCCACACCATATGGTGTATAGGGCAGTGCCCATCTCCTTTTCCTTAGCCATTTGGCCACACAGCTGTGCCTTGATACTGAGCTGCAAGGAGTGCAGTAGGCTCTGGGAAAGGTATAAAGTAGCTAAATAAGAAGTAATCTAAACATTGGCTGATACCAAACTCAATAATTTGGATTTTGTATTAAAGAATTGTTATGTTTTGTATAATTCTTTCATTGGTTCCTAAGCATTTTTAAGTTCATATTTAGCAAAAGGACAAGAATAAAACAAAAGGTCGGGTATAAAACCTGTACCAAAGTATACTTTCTAAACTCTATTCACTTATTTTACACAGTTCAAATTTATCCTTTTAGATCGTAAATTAGATATGATTTTGTTTTTCAGTGTGCAGAGTCTTGCCAGCGCCTCCCTGAGCCTTGTGACCACCATGGCAACTGCACCAGCCGAGGTGGATACAGAGGTTGAGGGGGAGGGGGGCACACCTCCAGGACTCAACCCTGCTGTGGCAGAGTTCATCAGGCTCCTGGTACCCAGTAAGGAAGAGTGGGGGACGCTGAGGGAGGCAGTCTCTCAACAGGTAGGGTGGCAAAAGAAGAAAGTGATCTCATGCAAACCATTTAGAGTCATTCAATGAACAGTTGAGCTACTTTTCCACTGGTAGCACTGGAGAACACAGACACTTGTAGTATACAACATTACTGGATAGGGAAGTGATTAATTTATAGAAACAGTAGACCACAGTCTAACATACTGTCCTATTACCCTTGTCACATTATCCACGATATTCGGGCGTATCGATGGAAGATCGGCCATATTTAAGATCGACAGAGGGTTCCACGTATTTTTTCACCTGAAAACAGCCCCTGTCACCTATAAGCCATACTCTATACCTTGTACAATTGTTGTGCAATAAAGTTATGATCATAAGCGAGCCTCGGACGATTGCCATAGAAACGTCGTCGATCGATTTTCACCAAATGTGACGCCAACATGTACGTCGGTTGAGCAACACAGATTCAGACATGATAAACACAATTTTTCAGTACTCTGTATGAGAGAAATTATATTATCATAATTTCATTCTTTCCCACAGTGGTCCCTGGCACGCATGTTGGATGCCTCGCTGTACTTCTCCACAGTTCCAAATCCACCACATTCGGAGAGCGACCCATCCACCGCCACCATCCCCGACCTCCTACCTGTCGCCATCTTTGTCGGTCGTCTCCTAGGCAACCTGCAGCGTGGAAACATCTTCGCCATGAGCAGTCTGTCGGATAAGATGCTGTTTAGTTCCGGAAGTTCCTTTAGCGAATCTGAAGACTTTAGGGACTCTAGGTTTTCCGAGAGTTCGGAACGTGGCGTGTCGGAAAGTTCGGACGAAAGCCGCAACTCGCTGAGCCTCGATCTGAAGGGGTTCCACCTGTCGGATCACATGACCTCGATTTCGGAGTCCCACTCGAGCGCGAGGACTAGCAGGATGTCTAGCGGGGAGGGTAGCGCTAGGAGTGACGACAAAGCATTTGCTGCTAGTCTGAGAGAGAGTTTGGGAGGAGAGTTGTACCTGGATGTAGTCCTGGAGGTGGTGTATGTCTGGGAATGGTGTAACGCTGCTACAGGAAAGAGTCATGCTGGCTACCAGGTGAGTTTTCTGTAAGATGTTAGTACACAGTTTGGGAGGAGAGTTGTACTAGAATGTAGTCCTGGAGGTGGTGTATGTCTGGGAATGGTGTAACGCTGCTACAGGAAAGAGTCATGCTGGCTACCAGGTGAGTTTTCTGTAAGATGTTAGTACACAGTTTGGGAGTAGAGTTGTACCTGGATGTAGTCCTGGAGGTGGTGTATGTCTGGGAATGGTGTAACACTGCTACAGGAAAGACTCATGCTGGCTACCAGGTGAGTTTTCTGTAAGATGTTAGTACACAGTTTGGGAGGAGAGTTGTACTAGAATGTAGTCCTGGAGGTGGTGTATGTCTGGGAATGGTGTAACGCTGCTACAGGAAAGACTCATGCTGGCTACCAGGTGAGTTTTCTGTAAGATGTTAGTACACAGTTTGGGAGGAGAGTTGTACTAGAATGTAGTCCTGGAGGTGGTGTATGTCTGGGAATGGTGTAACACTGCTACAGGAAAGACTCATGCTGGCTACCAGGTGAGTTTTCTGCAAGATGTTAGTACACAGTTTGGGAGGAGAATTGTACCTGGATGTAGTCCTGGAGGTGGTGTATGTCTGGGAATGGTGTAACGCTGCTACAGGAAAGACTCATGCTGGCTATCAGGTGAGTTTTCTGTTAGATGTTAGTACACAGTTTGGGAGGAGAGTTGTACCTGGATGTAGTCCTGGAGGTGGTGTATGTCTGGGAATGGTGTAACGCTGCTACAGGAAAGACTCATGCTGGCTATCAGGTGAGTTTTCTGTTAGATGTTAGTACACAGTTTGGGAGGAGATTTGTACTAGGCTGTTTTACTGGAGGTGCCAGGTGGTGTCTGGGAATAATATTGCTCTTTTGAATCGTTCAATAGGTGAATCATTTAACCCTGCAAAAATGCAATATTACAACACATGACTTTGGGTAGTTTTGAAAACAAAAGAAGATCCTTTTGATAGTGTATACATTCTCTATAGATACTGTAATGATTTTTTTCTACAACATCACAAGCTTTAACATGCTTAGATACTTGAATCAGAAGAGATGATTTGCATACTGCAGGGTATGTTGCATCAGCCACACAGAGGCTCCCCCTTGCTGATGGGGCTGGAACTGCTGTACTACGCACTGCTGCCCTTGCTGTCCAAGGTACAGCACGACGACTGGGAACAGCTGCTGTCCACGGCAGCAAAGAGGTAACTACAATATTTTGTAGATTCATTTATTTTGGAGGGGACTTAATTTTGTGAAATTATTTTTGTGGTATGTTAGGTATGCATTTGAGCAACACACCAGTAGCAATGCCGTGCTAGTCTACAAGGCCCTAAACAGCAAACTACCACC
>NC_049984.1:27661291-27704458 GCF_000003815.2 Branchiostoma floridae | reverse complement strand
TACAACTCCTACAAAGAGTTTGTCGACAAGGACACGGATGCCCTAATCCTGACGGTTTCCATGGATTACTTTGGAATTTACACCATGGAAGGTACACTTTCCACACCGTTATTTCTGTAGTATAAATTGGTGGGTGTTAATTGCATGTTATGATATTAATGTGTAATAAACTTACTCGTGTGGTCTGCCTGTTTTTCAAAACTGGTCTTTGTTGTACATTTATATCTCTAGATCTCCCAAAGAAGAACTGCTTTCCACCCGAAATTGATGTGGCCGACAAGGAGACCAGGCGAGCCTGTGGGCCACATCATTGACAAGTACGTAATGCTGAAGGAAGGGGAAATTGTCTCCAATGTAGCTAGCGGGGTAAAAAGTTGCTTTTTCCCCCCAGAGAAAACCAGAAATGAACATGAAATTCGAGCACACGATCTCGACATGCAGCCTACACCTAACCCTAACTCATCACCAGACAAGCCAAAGGAGTCGTGCCAGGAGGAAGACTACAAAAGAAACTATACCCTGGCACGTCTCTTCTATGGCCTGTTTCTCAGAAACATGAGGGACGCTGTGAAAGAAGGAGATGGGGAGCGCCTTCACAGACTCTATTCATTTGCATTGTTATACTACAGGGCATATGGACACACACAATATGCTTACAGCAGTTTTCTGTCACTGCACATGGCTTACAGTCTCGTCAGGACGAGAATCGCTTTTTCAACAAGAGGGGGGGGGGGGGGGGGACAAAATATCTCACTAGATCTAAACCTCGAGAATCATAACAACTTCGCAAAGAGCTTCCCAAAGAACATGGGCCCAAGTCTCAATGAAAACAGTGCTTTAAGAGTCACCCGTAGTTTGCATTACCTCAAGGCATTGATGGACAATCAGAATGCAGCATTGGGTCGAAGGGGTGCTTCAGGTTACCACCACAAAGAGAAATGGGATGAAGACATAAAGTTACTGGTTGAGGAGAACAGGAAGGCTGACCTGTTGGCCGTCATCCCAGGCCGGGCCTTTGAATCTTTCCCTTCATTCAACAGAAATCTGTTGCATAAGATAAACTACAACTAGACAGCAAAGTGGATGAAAGAGGGGCTTAAGTCATGGAATAGACACTACCATACTGACCGCTAAATTCATGCTCGATGCTTTGGTTCTATTTTTCTCAAAGTAAACCTCATTCAATTGTTTCGACCCTGTATACATTGAAGTTTGCCTAATTTGGGAATGCAAATGTATTTACAAATGTATGCAAATGACACAGAACTTTCCACGCCACCGCGCCACTTTAAAACGTAATTAAACATTTACGACAACTGGTTCAAATCAATTGACATTCATTTAGTGTAAACAGATAAATGGCATTTACTACTCCATTACCATTAACAAACTGCTAGCATGCCCCAAACAAAACAACAAAAAACTAACCTTTGTAACAACCTACCCTTTAAGACATCTATCCTACATCTTACCAATTTTTACACCATCGAACTAAGACTTCCATGGCTTCTACTATGTTTAGCCCTCACATTAGACTTTGTGGACCCGATCCCCCCCTTCCATACAACAATGGTCTAATCCTATACGTCCGATGTTATATAACTTGAGCTGCAGTCAACAATAACACAAGACAACACACCGCATCAGAGACATGTCACGCCCCTGGACAGATCTTTTGACAGAACATGAGAGGTACCTATTCTAACGTTACATCTAACTTTTTAGAAGAATAGCGCACATGGCTATAACACTCCGAGTCATAACAACGTCGGCGCAATGGATCAACTCTCCGCGCCGTAACATTACAGCGGACATAGTGAAATTATATGGCAGCATAAACCAGTCGCTTTGACATGCCACGCACGCGAAGACCACATCTTCATCTACCTCCTTTTTCGGACACTCTCCTTTGGCTTTTACGTACATGTCTGTCCAACATCAAGTTGGTTGCTCTTCTTCCTCCCCACCTTATTTACACTACTTATATTTTCAACCACATAACTAAACACAAAGCAAACCTGTCTATATTGGTTAAGCACCATTATTTATCTCTAGTTGCCTCTATATTCCAAAACAAATCTGTTTTTCTTCAGTTTTATAACTTCAGAAACTTTTTTTAATTTTTAGCTACCTGTTTGTAACCTCCTTCGCAGACTTCGAGCAGGGCTGCTCTTCAAACTAGCGAACCAGGGCTATATACCGCCACCCTCATAAAAGAAGTCTGCAAATTAGCCCAGCCTGTTTTACTTGCCTATACTCAGATATATTTGCTTATTCAATGTACATCCTATTTTTAAATCTTTGTATGTATAGTCCTTAGAACAATCAAATCGAACATTGTGCACACAATCTATATATTTTTATCATAAGACAATATTTTTATAGTAGGTCTAATGTATCGAATAGCGAAAAGAACAATAAAGGTAACTAAACATGATATGTTTCTGCTGTGTGCCTCTCAGTCTCTCTAGCCTAAATAAAATCGACAAATTGACAGAAATGTTCAAGTAATAACAACATATCATTTCTATTGGTAAAAGTTATGTTGCCCAACATTTCACAAATAGAAATTCAGTGCCATCATATCCACATCCAAGTGTTTGTGCAAGACCCGTTCTAATTGAAATGGTGAAATAAGGCTTACGTTGACGTTCTCCTCTCCCTGACATTTGCTTTGAGATGGGTGAAATGGTGAAATGTAGGTCACGTCGTCCGTGTAGGATTTCTGGATTACACTGTATTTTCTGCCAGCCAACTTAACTGCTCTCAGCGGGTCAGGTTGAACAGGTTGGAGAATTACTGTATTGACCAGGGCGGACCCGTTCCCACATCACAGGTCTGACACGTGACGCAGTGGTACAAGTGCCATGCCCAAATGCAGGGTAAAGCGCCAAGGTTCTAAGGGCAAGGTCCAAGGACCACAAGAAATCCTGCGCCTTTGGCCTTGATGACCGATGCCATTGCTGTTTTAGATTGACAAGGCAGGAGATGGCCAACCACATATTGACAACGATTGTCCAAAGGGCCAGATCATGTGCTACTTGGGCTGCGGCGCCAAGTTCTGCAGGTGAATTTTGTGATTTTTCCCTTCATGTCATGGAAAACTAACTAGTCTTACCTTTGACATCAATATCATCATAGGGGGAGAGGCATTATAGGGGAGGTGCATTGTTGTTTATTGTGGGTACAAGCACCTGTCAGCAATTTACGCCACTCATGAGGGCTGGTTCGTTAATACAAGGGATAGTACACTTGTAATAGAGCCCATATTGACAACATCCGTTTAACATGATTCTTGGGAAGGTTTCTCAGAAATTAACAGAAACAGATAAACATCTTGTATTTTAGCTGACCAGTAGATCAGATAAGGAAGAACAAAGGGGCGATCACAGTTAATTAATGACCTGTCAAGTACATGTGGGAAGAATTTGTTTTGTTTACGTCAGCACCCAGCTAAGAGATAAAAACAAGGAACACCAGGGATGAGAGTCAGTTCAGACAGAGGAGACACAGAGACAGTCATGATGTGACAGAGAAGAATAAAGATCGGTTCTCGGCCACGGCAGATCTTGTGCGTCTGTGATTCATTTTCTACGACACCAGTCCCAAATTCATTCGTTACACACTGAATGTAGCTAGGGTAGGGTCTCTAGGCTTGAGCCAATCATGGAGAGGTTTGTCAATCTTGAGAAGCACTGCAGGAGTTCCTCGCAGGCTATAGAGAGGGAGGAAAGGGTCCTGGAGCGTGAGGCTAAAAAACAGGCTGTAGAAGCTAAGAGGAAGCATGAAGTAGAAAAAGAAGAGATCAGATTAAGGCAAATAGAACACGCCCACTACCTTAACCAAAC
This sequence comes from Branchiostoma floridae, assembly GCF_000003815.2. Classification (NCBI taxonomy): domain Eukaryota; kingdom Metazoa; phylum Chordata; class Leptocardii; order Amphioxiformes; family Branchiostomatidae; genus Branchiostoma; species Branchiostoma floridae. The sequence continues at coordinate 27,700,610 of NC_049984.1, read as the reverse complement.
CGCACCTAAGGTAAAGACAAAAAATTATGACACGAATACCGGAAGCGCCGCAGCTATGGCCCAAAAGCCCAGTCTGCCACCCTTCAGGGAAGGGGAGAACATAGACAGTGAACGTGTTGCAAGGACGAGCGAATGGAAGGGAAAAAAATTGGGCGCCGTACCTCAGTACCCTACTGACCGGTAATGCGTTAGAGGTGTATAGTAGACTACCAACAACTACAACAAGGTGGGTAATTTTATTACAGCCTTTTCCGGGCACTGGCACTTAATGGACATGAGAGTCAGACTACTGGCTGCACTAGATATAGACTAAACCGCCGCATCTATGATACTAAGCATGTCAGGTTTATGGATAGAGTTAAGAAAATTCCACCGGGTTGCTGTGGCAGATCATATCCCCTCCTCCTGGATGCAGCAACAGATAGCAGCCTGTAGAAACCATGCACATACATGCCGCCAGTGCTGCTACAGGGTTAAGTCTTCATACTTTCTGCCCAACAATGCAATACCCTAATTACCTATCAGTGCCCCAGACAAGGAAGATCTCCGGCCTTATTAAATACTGGTAATTAGTACTGAGATGTAGTCTCCTTCATAGCAAAGCAGAATATTTAATCCTTTTACTGTACATTTGGACCTAAATGGAGACTTTGTTATCCTCCCAAAAAAAGAAAAATCCAAAGACGGGACTTCTCCCAAGCAGTAATGGCAATGCGCAATGATCTTGTTGCTGACATAGGAGTACGAGGCACTTGCTGATGACAAGATTCTTCCTTCACCATCAAACACAGTGAAAGAAAGATGGCAGAACATCATTGGATGCATGGCACCGCTTTTATGTTGGAACTGTGATTAGCACTGGGGAGGAGAAATTGCTTGAATGTACAGTATTACAAGTCACAACATTAGTCTCTACCAGACTCCGGATCGCTGGAAAATCGTAGAGATGGAACAAATAGAGAGGAATATAACCGGCCAGGGAACAGCTCGACGATCGCGTGCTGTTCCCTGGCCGGTTATATAAGCCTATTTGCATTTACCATTACGCATGCGCGGAATTTCCTTAGCAACGAAAAAAGTGAGATAAACAAGTCGCGTTCGACAGGGCAGCGTGTGTCCAGGTTCAATGTTCAAGTGTCGAGATTTTTAGCCTCTACACGGCGTTAACGGCAGCTACCCGCCTGGATCTGATGTTCCAACGATGTCCTAAACCTTGTGTACCTGAAACACCGTGTTCAGTTTCGCTTCAGAGGAATTTACGGTACGTTTTTTGACGGTATCCAAGCAAGTGTTACCATAGTTAGTGATAACGCATGCATCCCTCCCCCTATGCACGATGCCATCTATCTTTGCCGCTTACTTCTAGAATTTTTGTCCATTCTCACTACAGCCAGGTTTTGGTCTGTAAAGGTTACCAGTGTGACAGAATTAGGAAATTTTAACCTACGTATGTTATAAACCGTAAAAATGTTAGCTAAAATGCACGACCTTGTGTCTTCACAATAATGAAAGCCGATATGGTCACTGTCTCGTGATCTCTCGTGTCCGGACATGACCCCGCTTGCACTGACTGAGGAGCTTTCGTACTGTGACCAACACTTCGATTAGAAAGATAAAAAAATGTTAAGAACCAACAGCGAGTACACTAATAATCGCAGTAAATGGCTTGGATGTCCGTATTAGTATTAAACTGGTGCTTTAGGTTGAAAAATTGTACTAAGGGACCGTACGGCATTTAGCGAGGGGGGAGGGCCGGTCGCCAGGGGGGGGAGGGCCAAGCAAAAAAATATTTTGCCAGGGGGAGGGCCTAGCAATTTTTTTTTTACTTGGGGGGAGGGCCAAGCAAAAAAAATAGCTTGGTCTGCCAGCAAAATATGTCCCTTAAAATTCAAGAAACGGCGTTTCAGAGGATCAAGATTTCAAAATTTTTCTGGACCTCTGCAAGGGATCGCCCGAGGTTGGCGCCCGGGACACAGTGAAAATGCGAAAGGGAGGGGGCGGGGCTTATGCATGACGCCCTCGAAAACCTTCTTCACGCACAGAAATGTTATTAAACTCTAGATTAGTTTGCCAGCAAAATTTACCCCTGTCTTATTGCCCTCAAAATGTAAGAAATGGCGTTTCAGAGCTCGAGGGTAAATATTTGCAAATTTCCCTGGATCCCTTTTGACGTGATCGGCCTCGCGCCTTTGATGACCGACATCGTGATAATGTGTTTGGGGGGAATTTAATTTTGTATTTCTAAATTGAAATGCTATTAAAGTTAGCTTTGTTTGTCAGCAAAATATCTCCTCAAACTGAAGGAAATAGCTTTTAAGAGGGTCAAGATTTCAAAATTCTCCCGGACCTACCTTGCGATTCTTCGTGCCTTTGGCGCCGAACATGGTGTTCGGAACGTCGTTCTCAAAAACTTGAAACCCTCGTTTTTTTTTTTTCATAGAAATGTCATCTAACCAGCAAATTTTCCCATAAAAAAGCAATGCAGGAAATCGTGGCAAAAAAAGCGTGGCATTTCTAAAAGATCTCCTGCAAGTCTGCGGTCTCACGCCCGCCGGCGGCTAGAGAGAGGCGACCGGTCTTACCCCGCCGTGGGAAAATCAGCGTCACGCGTCGGCGCCCCCCTCCCCACTACAGTTTTGGAAGTCGAATCGTGCTGTCGTTTTGGTTTTCATTTTTTCCCCCGATTTACCGTAAGTTATTACCACCACAGAACCAAGAAAAAGTCCAAAATATATGTAAATTGAAAATAGTTTCCGTCAAGCCGCTCAGGCCCGCGCCCGCGAGCTTGCAATACGTAAATTTAGGGAGCGGGGCGCGCGCCGCTTCGTGGCGCAAATCTACTAGAAATCCAGGTACAAATGCTTTTTAGGTGTTGTTTTGATATCAAAACAATGAAATAGCTTCTATAAAGCAAATATTTATCCCTCTATTTAGCAGATATTTTGAGCCATTCTGTTTTCCTTTTTTTACTAGGGGTGAGAGATCTGCTTCTCGATGAAAATCATGAAAAAGTATGACGCAAAGCACATTTCCAAATGCGGGGGCGCAGTGTTTTATTGGCGTCTTGAATATTTTTTTCAAAGTTGATAGGAGGGGGGAGGGCCAAGCAAAAATATTTTGTCTTGGGGGGAGGGCCTAGCAAAAAAAGATTTACCTGGGGGGAGGGCCATGCAAAAATTTTTTGACCTGACCCTCTGGCGACCGGCCCTCCCCCCTCACTAAACGCCGTACGGTCCCTAATAAATGTGCAAGCAAGGTCGCTGCAAGTTATGCAAACGTGACGGTGGGGAGGGGTGCATGTAGAATGTGCATTGAAGTGTATTGCGCTTTAAAGCTGTATTTTTTGTTTAAGTGTTGATATTTGCTTTAATGTTTCTTCCTTTTTTTAAGGTGCCGGAGTTCAACATGAGGCTGTGTGCAGTGGTCGGCTGCGGTAATGGAACATATCAACCAAGGCGGTTTCAACCTTCTTGTATCAACTTTAAAAAAAGGAAGTCAGGGACATGTCCAAATAAAAACATGGAACAAAAAAAGGATTTTGATGATGCAACTGTCCCCAACCTTTCCAGCTATGCATTTCCCACTGACAAGAAAGACCCATGGTCGGACAAAACTGTTCTCGCTCACAGATTGCCAACACTTGGGTTCGCTTCCTGTCTGTTACACTACAACCACTGATAGTATGGCCAAGTAGAGCTGCAATTTCCAAGACCTTACCACCACAGTTCAAGAAACAATGTAGTAGAATAAGATGCATAATTGATTGTACAGAAATATTTATTGAGAGACCTAGATCTTTAGACTTACAAGCCTCCACATGGTATGACTATAAAAACACAATACTTTAAAGCCGTTTGTAGGGATCACACCAAATGGACACATCTCCTTTCTTTCAAAGACCTATGGCGGAAGAGCCTCTGATGTGTTCATTACCTGGGACTGTGGCTTTTTAGATTTGGTTGATCCAAATGACGTTATAAAAATAATGGCAGATAGGGGATTTCCAATCCAGGAGGACCTGATGCTGCTGAATGCAACACTAGAAATACCACCAGCAGCATAGGGGAGGCGACACATGACAAGAGACAAAGTAAAGAAAACAAAAACTGTTGCAACCTTGAGGATCCGCGTAGAGCGTGCTAACAATCGGCTGAAGGACTTCAAAATCCTGGAGGGTACATTTCCCATAACACTCATGTCAGCAGTAGATGACATTATCAAGGTCTGTGCTGCATTGGTTCGGAACCTGCAGCCAGACTTGGTCAAATAAACAGTTGGCATACAAGCCATTCAAGTTGGCAGAGATAAACTGTATTGAATTGCTGGCAGCTGAGTGCCAGTGACTTTTTTAATGATCCTTTACTGATTATGTTGTGATAGCAGGAAACTGTGACCGATGATAATAATGACATTGTAATGAAGATGTAATAGATAAAAGTGGATCCTTTCTGTAACATGTCCTCAAATGTATTCTCAAACATTTTTCATACATTAAGTTGTGAGTTCTGTACATTTATGCTGCCATACTGGTGGTGATGTAGGAACATATTTTTTGGAATAAAATCAACGGGATCTTACTTTTGCCTTTGTTCATGAAGTGGCTTGTGTAATGGGAAATGATTTATCGAACAGACACACTAACAAACTAGCAGTAGGAGCTCACAATAATTATGTTTTCCCGATATGGATAAAATTGCTCTTGCTGGTGTCTTCTTTTCATTTCTTTTTCTACTGTCAGGAACCAATCAGAGCTTATAACTGCCATGAACCAATCAATTTTAGAACTGCATTAGCAAATTAGCAGTATAACTATGAAGAACCGTCCTGTGTCTTAGCTCTTCATGTGTATAACATCTATTATCATAATACCGGTACGTTTACGACGATTTCTCTAGCCATACTGATTTGACAAATTGTCAACACATCATTTTCTCCAGTTACATGTTGCTGTTATAGGTTACCCTTGCCACTTCTTCTGTGTAACTTTTCTGCCACTCTTGTCCTGCTAAAAGCGTAGTATTGTAATTGTAACACGCCGCGGAATTACACGGCGAACGGGCGCGTGGTTGGGAGGGGGTAAAAAATACCGGTAGGAAGAAACACAGCACAATTAACTGCCGCTATGTACATTATACATCCTCTGATGTTCCTTCCTTTTCTGTCAGTAAATGCATAAAACATAAACCTGCATGAGCATACAAAATGTCATGAGAAAACGGACGTATACTGTCAAGAATTTTCATTTAACTTCTGTCCGTCACAACCGCTATGACGTAACACTTCACTGCTAGCGTAGATATAAAAATGGCGGGAAAATGGCGGCGTACGTTCAATTTTGCCCATTCAGTCGTAGATCCGGGCTATTATGCAACGGTTCTTCACACTTTTACATGAGTTGTAGGTCACCAACAGAAATTCAAGATTATTGTTGAATCATGTTCGTCTTGTGCCGTGAGCATGTGTAATTATGATCTATAAATTTGGCAATGAATGTGACAGTGTGTTCGTCCCACGACGAGCTGCCTACCCCGAAAAAGATACTGAAAACTTTTGGCCTTGTTGTCTTCGAATGCATTGTTATCGATGCTTTGTAAATGATGTATTGGACACCTAGATGTCTGAAGTGTGCACAGCTCAGAAATAACTATTGTTGCATGTGTAGATCTCTTTAAGTTCCAGTATTTTTAATCTACCGGTATAAGTCTTACTACCGGTATTATGCCAATGCATGTTAAACTTCCGCCTCCTCATCCATTACGGCCGGAACGAAAATGAAAAAAAAACTCCACTTTTTACTTCATATACTGTCAGTAAAACACAAACACACGTCTTACACCAGACTTCAAAAACTTAAAATTATCTTTATTCTTAACTGACAGTTCTAGAATCTTCTTTAGAACAGGTGTACGTTCGTACCTGTCAGGTGGGAACACCTGCGGCGCCGCACGGCGCGGCGCGGAGCGCCATCTCCTTGCAAACGCTGACACTACACACGCGTGACGCAACACTGGGTTGGCAAGTTATCTCCCAAAATGGCGGATTTTACCCGTCATGCATTTCGCGCCGGTAATTGCGAATAGGCTTATTCCTCTGGCCGGCTTACTCCTCTGATTTGTTCCATTTCTACGATTTTTCCAGCGATCCGGAGTCTGGTAGAGACTATCACAACATAAGGTTCTCATCAATATCGTGGACAAAGATGGGCCCACCCTCCTCTTCACCCAAAGTGAGGAATTGCGTCTGAAAGTAATTTGCAGTAAATTTGACAAAGGACGACACAGAACTTAAAAAGAAGAAACCCGGGAGTAAAGCCCGTGTAAAGCGTGCAAAGCCACGTGCTAAACGGAGGTCAGGCAAAATGAGGATGAACTGTAGATGAAGATGCGCAAAACACGCGTACGTTGAGAAAGCGTTGGGCCTCAGAATTGTCATTCCGGAAACGCAGGACCTCGCACGGCCACGGCAAGTTCCAGTCCTTCAAGTCCAACATCCACTCAACCCAACCGCGATACCAACAGAGCACGAAGATCTGGATACGTTATGGATCTGAGACCTGCCATTCCGAAGACTCAGTTCCAATGAATATGTAACGCAAGTTCTAATAATATTGTTTTATCATTTTGTGTATTCATGTTAAGAGGTGACGTAAAGTCAGCAAGTTTATTTTGCTGTTCAACAGTTATTTTATGTTATACATGAATGATTCGATATACTCATGATTTATTTGAAAAACAACTCATCTCAATAGTAAAGAACACAACGGTAGGCGGTGCAGCTTGCCAGAAGCACTGAAATGATCTGCTCCAGTCCTACAGGAAGGAATTTATGGAAGGTGCAACAATTCCCGCCTAAAGGATGAGGAAAGGGCCACCAGGGTACCCGGAGCACCACAATGCCAGAGTGATTGACAAGCTGATGCAGTGGGTTAATGAGAACAGGCCAGCACTAACCAGAGGGGAACGTCCATGACTGGTGAAAGCATTAGCAGTAAGTCATAACCCAATAGAGTAGGCGCAATGGTGTGTGGAAGACTCCAGAAGTAGAAGTAGAAGAAAAGATGGAAGCCATGAGAAGTGAGTAGACGCTTAATGCCATGAAGTTCCAGCTACAATTTCAGAAGAAGGTACTAGGGTCGCAGGGGGAGATTTCAAATGAAAGTCTAGGAAGAAGCTCACATTCAGCAGTTCAGAAAAAGTTAATATCATAGGGAGGTCCTCAAGAACAACATGTCAACAAAACGTTTTGAAAGTGGCTCTGAGTCTGAGGAGGGCACAGAGTGAAGCTAAAAGAACCGGACATGTTCGCGCCAAATTTGAAAGCAAACTGCAAGATGAGAGGGTGAAATGGGAAATAAGGAAACAGATACTGCCACTGCCCGAGTATGTGGAAGGCCCTAGCAAACAAGTAGGATGTAAGGTCACTTCTTTAGATTACCACTATCGTGGTAAAGATGCTTTCTCATATGTTGTCTGATGGTGTTAATATATTATGTTGTCTGATGGTGTTGATATATTCTGTGTAACAGATAATGCATGGAAAAGACTTATGTTGCTCAGTCCACAAGGGGAGTACTTCATTTAGCTAGACCTTAGATATAACAAAATACAGATAGACCTAGATAACAGAACAAAACAACTATCCGTCAAGTTGGAACCAGGCCCAGCCTCACATTCTGAAGTAAAATTTTATCAAAACGGAATGCCTGGATTTGTACCATTTGGCTTTGCATTGACTTGACTTTTTGGCAAGCTTATTTTGCTACACAGACTGCTGGACTTCATCAACTGGACCAGAAGAGGTACAGAACATCATGCTGACAAATTAAGTACGACTATGACGAGGAAAATGAAGCAAAAAAGCGCCAAAGACAGCTTGAGCTACAGTGGCGAGAGGAAAACCGAATTCTGGGCACACTGGAGATGCTGTTCGACAGCCCAGACAAGCTGATCCGGGACTTGGCGAGGAAAAATAGTGACAGGCCATGATTGAGTTCCACCGAACTTTATTTGTTTTCTTTTCATTGCAACAAGCTCACAATTAGACCTGTGTAACTTAAGAAATGTTAAATGCTTAATGCATCTCTGGGGGGAGAACTAGAACCAGTACAGGAGGAGGAGAGACAGAAGGGACAAGGCAGCATGATTACTATCACCGACCCCATACATCCGAATTTTTGTGGTAGTCGCTTTAATGAAGTTTGGTACATAAGTGAAGTAGTATCAGTGAGCGGCACCACAAGCAAAATCAGATTCTTCTCTGGTGACCTGATGAAGTTTGCAATGAGGGGAATGCTTCCAACTGCCCAAAGGGACACCCTGTTCAAGCTGTGACACGCTGAAAGCCCTGGGGCTCCTGTCCAGGACATGAAAAAACTGGCAGAGCTAAAGAGTTGAATGTTCATGTAAAATAAAGTCTTCTGGAAAGGAACATCCCATTGGCTATGAAGGTTAACGCACTTCAAGGACATAGTATTAACATTTTTCCTGTATACATGTCGATACCACATGAGAACTCATAGAATAGAAGACAATGTTTCCCTGGTTAAAATTATTTCTAAAATCAAAGTTTCAAAATAGCTGCATTTGTACAGCTCATGTGCTCTCAAAATTTATTGTCTATTGCTGTCTACCTTATCAAATACTGGATACTTCTGTACTACTATCCCGTCTCCCATTAGTATGACACTTCAAATATTTTGATGTTTTACTAAACCATTTTATGTATTTCATATGTACCGGTTGTGCATGCGAGTGGTATTCATTACAGCATAAATGGCAGATGTGATGTAGTCATCTTGAATGATTTGAGCCGGCCCACAGATTTCTAAAGATAGAGCCCTAAGTAGGCCAGGAGTCAGTAGAGACGTAGGCTCGCCGACAAACAGACGTGATCTTGGATACGGTCTTATTACTGTCATTGTTCTAGACCCTATTGTACGTAGGTTTAGGAAGCAGAATAAAAAGGAGTTCCCCCTCCAGTTACGCGTTGGAGTCTTGGACTGAGTCGGTTTCCTGACAACAGATCTCAGCCTCGTCTGCCAGCCCCGTCCCTTGTTCAAAGTGGGAATAGAACTCAGTCCTAAGAGGCTTAGCCTCCTTGCTTTATCTGGAAGGTGTTGGCCTTTCTGTCAGCTTGCCAGAAACACCAGTACCACAGTGCATGTTTGCTGTTTGGTGTCTCTCTGGCCAACAAATCTGACTGCCAATGCCAGAGCACGCATGTGGGTGGGTACGCAGACCAACATTACATTGAGGTCGACATATCTGAGGGCAGGGAGACCTCTACTCCGTACAGCAACACTTGGTCTGACTTGTCGAGGTCTCCGTAGTCGACAGCTGCTTCTTCACCGGACACACGTGCCACGGCAAAAGCTCTATCTTATCTATAATATTGCAGACGTCTGACATCTTTGTGTGCGTCACTCGTACAGATCCTACATCATCATGTTTAATTTGGACAAAATGTAGGAAATCGGCAAGGTCAGCCTAGAACGAAATAAATATCTCCTGGTTCCCTAATTCCCCTGGCTTAAACCTCGAACGTCTTACACTGGGCGGCGTCTTTGGACAATTTTGACCGGCTACAGCTTGACAAACTATATAAACTAACTGATAGATAACATGGAAAGTCGATTTCCGGACACTGGTATCCCGTCCACATTTAAAATCTTCGACCCGCGCCATTTGCCGGTGACCACATTGGTGGGCCACACATTTATTTGCATGGTTCAGAGAGATCTTTAAGAAGTTTAACACATGAATCTTAGGCAATGTCATTAAGAATGGGACTTTTGATGTCAGATTCTACCAGCATAACTATGTCGAGAAAGTAGGTAAACCTAAGAAGAAGCGACCTTAACAATTTCAGACAATGTAAATTCACAGATCAGCAAGGCAAGAACACTTTGAAGAGTTTGAAGAATGCCAGGTGGCTTGCTGTTGCTTATTATAAGACAGTTGATGTTACTGTTATATACACAGCATTCAAGGCTTTTCTATGCCGCAACACCTAAGACAGATACAGAGACGTCAGGCCAGATGGATGAAGTCATGTCTTCTGTGTTCGCGAAAAACCTACACCAACCCAAGTTGACACTCCACCTAATAAAAATAGCCCTGATGCAAGAAGTGTTGTGTCATCCGCCAAACAGTGTATACAACACATGATGGCGTGCAGCTGTTCTAACAGTACAGTAGTATGACATCTACAACATGTCCCCGCAGCTATTGCTCAACCTGTACAGCAGTATGGAGGCTCCGGCATCATTACCCCACCGGTACAGCACTATGGAGGCTCCGGCGTCATTACCCCACCGGTACAGCACTATGGAGGCTCTGGCGTCATTACCCCACCGGCACAGCAGTATGGAGGCTCTGGCGTCATTACCCCACCGGTACAGCACTATGGAGGCTCTGGCGTCATTACCCCACCGGTACAGCAGTATGGAGGCTCTGGCGTCATTACCCCACCGGTACAGCACTATGGAGGCTCTGGCGTCATTACCCCACCGGTACAGCACTATGGAGGCTCTGGCGTCATTACCCCACCGGTACAGCAGTATGGAGGCTCTGGCGTCATAACCCCACCAGGCCAGGTCGAGGCAAAGTATCATCAGGAACAAGAGCAAAAGGAACGAAACATTATTCGTGGCCTTGACATCCAGCAAACCCATCTATCTTAGCTGAACCAGCCCCCACTGTACCAAAGGCACAGTCCCTGAAGTCTGGGTTTCCAAGAGGCTTGACAGCTGTTATACTTAAGACCTGACTAACAGAACCGGAGTAAGCTGGATGTCCTGCCATTGTCAATAGTTTTGCTCTGTCACCTGTTTATATTTGGATGGGTATAGAAGATAACATTACAACAGCTACTGTTCCCATCAAGGGACTTGTTGTTTGTCTCAGCATCCTGCAGTAGGTATAAGATGATTCCACACTTGAAGCTGAACACTTCAAAGATTACCAGACCCATGTGACATCTTGTACCTCTGGGTTGACCTGTGGGACAGAAATGTTCATATTACACAACATCAGCAGACAAGATTGTACAATTAGAAACTATGAATAAGCTTAAAACATCATACTCATTTTCTCTGCAACAATTGTGGCTAAGCATGATATATGCACATACAAATGATACATCCCGCACTCTACCCGTTCTAATTCTAGACTAGATGGTAGCATAAATCTCATTATAACATCGAGTTTAAGTTATTGAGTGCATCTCAAAATCAAGCTGAGGACATTAACGCTTTTAAATTTAAACGCCACGTCAGGAACTTCCACTGAGCAAGACGGTTTACATAACCCAGTGAATACAAAGAACCCGTATGACCTGACCACCCCATCCCGGTCCTTTGTTCTGTAGCTACAGGACACGGTAATAGAAACGGACCTTCACACTCACAAACATCACTGAAACATCGTCCACAAACTATGGCAGTATGGGTTAACTAAATCGAGGTTGTGTGTTTAAAATACGCCGGCAACGTCGAGGATTTCAGACAAACTTTAGCCTTTCCCTGAGTTTTCAACGCCAGAAATTTCCCTCTGAAAAAAAAAAAAAAAATTATACCGACATTACCCTCACTAAAACCCAGTTTTCCTTACCGGTAATATTTTTTTCAGTTCCAAATTGCAATGTACTAACTAACCACCGAAACAGCTATACTATAAGATGACAAGAAAAATTTCTAAGGCACAATGAACAAGACAAAATTCGGTGAAACAAATATCCACCCTCACCTCACAATGGCCGCCCTACATTGAGTGGATTCCGCACAGTACAGAAACACTTCCCTTGTATCAGTGCGCGTAAACATCTGGAATGCTCCTGAGATTTAAATGAAAGACTTACATTCAGTTTACTCGTCAAAAATTACCCCCCAAAAATGATAGTCTAGAGCAAACAAAAACATCAAATGAACCCGCATTTCTATCGCACGTTCCATTTTTGGCTGCACTATTTTATGGCGGCGCTTGTGTATATTTCGTCTGAGGATGGTATTCGGTGGCGGCTGGATGATGACGTGACCAGCGCACCGAGGGTTACTTAGGGGTTTTTCGAAGTACCGCTCTTAAAAAAACTCTAAGGCGATGTTAATTCGATTATATGGATGCCATCCCTAGAAACACCAAAGCTGATGCGAGCGCACGAATGAAGACAAACTTTGGCAAACAAAGTTGCTTTCAGTATGAATCTAAGCGGCAAGGGAGGTTGAACATTAAACAAGCACAGTATAATGTACCAATAATGTACCAATTAGGTACCGTTACGAACCTTTTTTTTTCTTGGACCGGTTCGAAATATTAAAAGAAAACTCCATATGACGGGTTTTGCCGATTAGAAAAAATGGCTTACTTTTTTTTTTGAACAAACACATAAAGGCAAAATAACAGACAAGTAGCGGCCCACTGAAGTCAAGACAACTTATATCGGTGCCGCTATTAAAAGAAAATAAGAATAACATGTGATTGACAAGATGCAGTAAATATGTACAAATGGTATACAAGTGTATTGACTGGTGGAAGCGCAAGTCCTGCCCCCCCCCCCCCCCTGGAAATTTTGGTAGGACACGGGAACGGCCAGTTTGCACAATGAAGTTCTGAGTTGAAGACATAATCAAACAGTTTGTGGAATAGTTGCAAAGGGAAGTACCAAAAAGTAGTAAATGTTTGATTTCACCATCAGAAAGGGAGGAGATATCGAAAAGATGTCCTACGATCCTAAAAAGTTTGCCGAAGAGAGTGTGACGAGGATTATTATGTAATAATAATGGGCAATGGAGTAGGAAATGAGAAATCGATTCGCATTGGCACCCGCAGCTACACCCATTGGACTACCATTTAGCCCACGACGGAAAAGACTGCCATTCAAGCCGCAGGTGCCAATGCGAGTACAAGCATATCGATATCTGGGACCAAAGCTAAAATATCTAAAATTGACAGGTTTTACAGATTTAAACAAGTGCACTTTAAACCTAAGGAAGCTGTAACTATGTGTTGCCAAGTCTAACTTGTTCCAGTGACTTAATGAGTAAGGAACAAAAGACTTTGCAAAACGATTTGTTGAAGCGTCGAGGGATCTTGAATTCATTTTGTTGCGAAGGTCATACCAAGGAGCTTTAATCTGATAAAAACCCCTTGGTCATACGAACATGCTGAGGAAATGATTGAAGGAAGTAGATCAGACAAATAGCTACGAGTAGAACCATGAATAATTTTGTAGAACAATAAAAGTCAATTAATATGCCTCCTGTCCGATAAGGTCTCCTAGCCGAGTTCTTTGCAAGCTGAGGAGTACGGTGATCCTTTGACAGCACCTGTTACAATAAGAGAGCCGTGGTATTGGATTCGTTCTAAAAGTTGTGATTCTTCACACGTGCCGCTGTGCCAAACGACATCACCGTATTCCAAACACGGAAAGATAAATGATTTGTACAATGTTTCCAAAACATTACGAGGGAGTTTAAATTTCAACCCTTTGAAAGTAGCTAAGCTTTTAGAAATATTAGACAATATATTGTTGGTGTGGGACTTCCAAGTCATGTCAGAGGTAACCCCTATATGTTTGTGACAAGAAACAGACTTAATAATGCAATTGTTTAAAAGCAGAGGTGGGTGTACTAAATTAGCTCTTCTGGTTGAAAAGCACATTTCGACTGTTTTGGCTGAGTTCAATTCCATTAACCACTGAAAAGCCCATCTGTGTATTTTCTCTAAATCAGCATTTAAACAGGAAGCAGAATAACTCGCGTTATCAACAACATACATAAGTGAACTGTCGTCAGCAAACAGAAATGGCTGGGAGACAATATTTTCGACAATATCAATGGCTTACATGTCCGTCTACCTTACAGGAGAAATCGAGTTTATTAGTCACTTGTACCAATTTTTTTACAGTCAAATGTACAGAGACAGTTAACCTTGATTATATGAAAATACGATTGCAAAACGCCATTGGAAGTCGGGTACTCCACGAAACACATTTGATTTGTAGCAAAATTAACAATTGTTTTGAGGATCACTAGTTCACAAGTTTTCAATTACAATTCCTTACCAAGAACCTTTCCAACCATACCAAGTTGAACTTGCCGGAAGATCGTTTCAGGTTCCGAAAACTCCACCGTATAAACGCGCGTATGTACGCGCGTAAGTGTTCGTTAGCAGTAAGTTATGTGACCCTATATCAAGAATATCTCAGCAACAAAGCACGATCTTTAAAAGCGGTTTGCGGATTTCAATTCCTTACTAAGGGACCTTTCCAACGATACCAAGTTGAACTTGCCGGAAGATCGTTTAAGGCTCCGGAAACTTCACCATATATTCGCACGTAAGTGTTCGTTAGCGGTAAGTTAGGTGACCAAGAATATCTCAGCAACAAAGCACGATCTTTAAAAGCGGTTTGCGGATTACAATACCTTACCAAGGGACCTTTCCAACGATACCAAGTTGAAGAAACCTTGCCGGAAGATCGTTTAAGGTTCCGGAAACTCGACCATATATATGCGCGTATGACGCGCGCAAGTGTTCGTTATATACCCCTCACATTAGGCGCGATTCGATCGGACGACGTGTCTGCGAGCTCTGAATTACGAGGAGGGATGACCCTGACGCGAAGGGCGAACGCTGCCATTTCTTCGTCGGCATCAGTGTCATGCCTCCTCGTAAATTAGAGCTCGCAGACTCGTCGTCCGATCGAATCGCGCCTAATGTGAGGGGGGTATTAGGTGAACCTATACTCGAGAATATATCGGCAACAAAGCACAATCTTTAAAAGCGGTTTGCGGATTACAATTCCTTACCAAGGGACCTTTCAAACGATACCAATTTGAACTTGCCGGAAGATCGTTTAAGGTTCCGGAAACTCCACCGTATATACGCGCGTACGTGTTCGTTAGCGGTAAGATAGATGAACCTATAGAATATCTCGACAACAAAGTACGATCTTTAAAGGGGCATTCCACTCCACACGGGAGTGTTATTTTCCGATAGATATTAATTTTAGGAAGTAATAAATACATACTACTTCACATCATACGATAAAGTATCCAGTTGCTCCACGTGCCTCAAAAGCATCCAGTCTTCTACTAAACTCCCCAAGTACCAGCTAATTGAATTAATCCTATGGTTGAATACAATGCAAAATTTTTAGGTAAGGTTACAAAGCTAATTTCAAGGGCGCTAAGAAAAACACGTCTTGTTATGTGTTCTTTAATATCTTGTGAACAATTGACCTTGTTGGTTTGCTAAGCGCCCCTCATTTATGCCGAAAATATTTACGATAAAGGAAGTGTCTACACGTATAGGGAATACATGGGTAGGGTCTGCATGGGTTTTGTGAGTGTCATATTGGTTTACAAACACACGTTGCGTAATTCGCCACAAGTGGAATTCCACCAAAGGTCGGCTGATCATGCATTAATTGATACATTATCTATTGGAAAATAACACTCCGGATCCCTTCTGGAGTGGAATGCCCCTTTAAAGGCGGTTTGCGGATTACAATTCCTTACCAAGGGACCTTTCTAACGATACCAAGTTGAACTTGCCGGAAGATCGTTTAAGGCTCCGGAAACTCCACCGTATATACGCGCGTAAGAGTTTGTTAGCGGTCAGTTAGGTGACCCTATGTGCGAAAATATCTCGGCGACAAAGCACGATCTTTAAAAGCGGTTTGCGGATTACAATTCCTTACCAAGGCACCTTTCCAACGATACCAAGTTGAACTTGCGGGAAGATCGTTTAAGGTTCCGGAAACTTCACCATGTATACGCGCGTAAGTGTTCTTTAGTGGTTAGTTAGGTGACCCTATATGCGAGAATATCTTGGCGACAAAGCACGATCTTTAAAAGCGGTTTGCGGATTTCAATTCTTACCAAGGGACCTTTCCAACGATACCAAGTTGAACTTCCGGAAGATCGTTTAAGGCTCCGGAAACTTCACCATTTATTTGCACGTAAGTGTTCGTTAGCGGTAAGGTAGGTGACCCTATACTCCAGAATATCTCGGCAATAAAGCACGATCTTTAAAAGCGGTTTGCGGATTTCATATTCCTTACCAAGGGAACTTTCCAACGATACCAAGTTGAACTTGCCGGAAGATCGTTTAAGGCTCCGGAAACTCCATCGTATATACGCGCGCATTTACGCGCGTAAGTGTTCGTTAGCGGAAAGTTAGGGGAACCTATAGACGAGAATATCTCTGCAACAAAGCACAGTCTTTAAAAGCGGTTTGCAGATTACAATTCCTTAAGCCACCTTTACAAATCAAGAATTTAGCTTCGTCGAGTTGTCAGCGAGCTCCAAATTACGAGGAGGCATGACCCTGATGCCTACGAACAAATGGCAGAGTTTATTCGTCGGCATCAGGGTCATACCTCCTTGTAATTTAGAGCTCGCTGACAACTCGGCCACGCTAAATTCTTGATTTGTAAAGGGGGCTTTACCAAGGGACTTTTCCAACGATACCAAGTTGAACTTGCCGAAAGATCGTTTAAGGTTCCGGAAACTCCACCGTATTTACGCGCGTATGTCCGCGCGTAACCGCGCGGCGTAAGTGTTCGTTAGCTGTTAGTTAGGTGACATTTACAACAAATGGACATTTTCAACCATACCAAGTTGAACGCACTAAACGTTAGGGAGGATACATTGCGCCTCTATTGTATTTTGACCGGAAAATTTTGATTGGTAGGTTCGATCACGAGATTTGGGCCGAGTATCATATTTGAAGCGCGGAACCAGAGGCGACAGCCCCTTTTTTAGTTGTGGGGGCGAAAATTTGTCCTATCACTAAATCGAGGGCCGAAGGCCCGAGGCGTCGCGCCGGAGGCGTGACCTTCCCAGGGGGGTCCGGGGGCATGCACCCCGGGAAAACTTTTGAAATCTGAACCCTCTGAAACGCTATTTCCTGCATTTTGAGGGGCAAAATTTGCAGTTAGACTGCGCTAACTTCAGTTTTAGAGTTTATCTAATTGTAAAGACAAATGATTCCTTTGATACATATTTCCTCAAATAATACTTTTCGAGTTAACAAACGGGAATGACAAATAGAAATTGTACTTTTAAATGAAACACCTGGCATGACTTGGCAGATGAAAAGGACACTCCAGTCGCATTTGTAGTTGTACCACTTGTCTTTCCGTAAACCGCTTGCGATGGAGGCAACGCAATCACCACGACCATCCGGTTCACTCGGAGCCCACGAGTTGTACACCCCTAGTGCAGAACCATCGGCCCACTCAAATCTTCCTTCTTCACGTTGATCTTGCAGGCCGATGAAGAAACCATAGCTCTCACTAACGGACGTGTATAAGGAGGGTAGGAAGGCGTTGGTCTCAGCGTCTTTGGGCATGGCGAGGGTGCCGCCATCTTTGCGACAGGTTGCAGCTGCTTCGTTGAAGGGCTTACGAGTGTCGAAGGCCTTGTAGCAGATTCTACGCCACAGTTGGTAACCATCGGGACAAGAGACTGGGGAAAATTGTGCACTTAGTGACAGAATAAAAGGCAGCTCAAGATAAACTGAATGTTCTGATCGCATTGTGCAAACGTCAATTCGCCTTTCATTGACATAGGATATCCTGCCTACCATTAGTCTATATTTTCGTCAGTGCATTTGGACAAAAGAATCTTTAAGTCAGTATAATAAGAAACATTTTACTTAGCTCCCGACGACACGCCTCCAACACTGCTGATCGGTTTCTCTCGAGGTCCAATTTGACTTTCATGTCGTCAACAGTGTCAGACAGTTGGGACATATCATCCCTGTTGTGTTTCATGTCGTCAACAGTGTCAGACAGTTGGGACATGTCACCCCTGTTGTGTTTCATGTCGTCAACAGTGTCAGACAATTGGGACATGTCACCCCTGTTGTGTTTCAGGTCGTCAACAGTGTCAGACAGTTGGGACATGTCATCCCTGTTGTGTTTCAGGTCGTCAACAGTGTCAGACAGTTGGGACATGTTACCCCTGTTGTGTTTCAGGTCGTCAACAGTGTCAGACAGTTGGGACATGTCATCCCTGTTGTGTTTCAGGTCGTCAACAGTGTCAGACAGTTGGGACATGTCATCCCTGTTGTGTTTCAGGTCGTCAACAGTGTCAGACAGTTGGGACATGTCATCCATGATGCGTTTCAGGTCTCCCACAGTGTCGGACAGTTGAGATATTTCCTATACACGATTTCGCAGTGCAAAATATGATTAAGTTACCAAGAAAAGACAATTAAAATGCAACGAAAGGAAATACTAAACTAAAATTAAACAAAAACTACTTTGTCTAACTAATTATCAACGCTAGTTGGGGGTTCGAATCCGGAGGCCCATTCTTGGAATATCTTTGCAATCTAGGTCGTTTTGAGATGGGTGAAATAGGTCTCATTTGAAAAAAAATATCCATCCTTGGATCTCGGGAAACTTCTATGTAATCTAGACTAGACAGCTGAAAAGTCACAGGTACTGTAATCTCCAAGCAGATTACTCCGTGGCATAAGAGAGTAACATAAGCTGGGAAAAGAGTTTTGCCGGCAGAGGAGTATGGGTGGCAAATAATACTCATCTGCCGGCTAAACTCCTTCCCCAGCTTATGTTCCTCTCTTATGCCACGGAGGAAACTGCTTGGAGATTACGAAGACTGCCGTTTAAAAGGATTTTCAAAATTATGATGTTTGCACAGTTTCCATCGTCATGAAAATTCATGAATGTGATTTTCACAGCTATTTTCTAGTATGGCAAGAAATACGATACCTCTCTATTGATGAACACCATCAGGACGAGTCCCACGATGATCAGGGTTACAACCACATCAGTAACGCCCACGATGCAGCCACGGTAGGACCGAACGAAGACACGAGCAACACGGCGACCATTTGTTCCACCAGGATACGTGCTGTCTGAAAAAAACAACTTTGGAGCTATTCTGAACTATATCATTTTTTTTCTGGAGGAAGTGTTTTCAAATCTTAAGTATAGGTTTCAATTGAGATAAATATCAGTTTTGACCCAAAGTATCTAAAAAGATTAAAATTAAACTGATAAGGATATGTAGTGATAAAGATGTATGCAGAAATATACTATGAAATTGATTTTAAAGATCAAATGTCACCCCTCTATAATGGTTAAACTGGATGAAAGGGTACTTGAGCTAGGATATCAAAATAACAGCATTTTATGCAATCAAGTTATCAAAGACCAGAGGATCAACTCCGATCAAGACATAGTGGCGATATTTCAGAGCAAAATTTTCTCAGTTTGCGAAAAACTTCAACGTTATATTCTAAACACGAAAACAAACCGCAGCTACCTGTAGATGTGGCCGCTGTGTGAGGTACATTGACATAACGCCTGTTGCTACTGTCATCAGCCCCCTCAACGGGTGACTCTCCCCGTACATTTGCACGCTGCAGTCGGGCCTCCGACTCTTTCTTGATAAAATAGGTCGGGCGCTGAGCGTGCGGAAACTGGAACAACGTTGTACCGCTTCACAAAGGCTCCTATGGCGAAAAGACGGGGTAAACGCCAGCCCTGGCGGTACAGGTTTTCAAGAGAAAGGATAGCTTCATCCCGAAGGACATGCAATATGATAAATATGTTACAGGAAGCATGCAGTACAACGCGCGTGGGTGTGATGCGAGGACGTCTGAAAATACCACCTCAAGTTCAGCAACTTAGACCCACCAGCCAGCTGAGAAGTACACGCAGCAAACCATATGGGAGGGCGGCGTGCAAGCAGGGATGGTGGCCAAGCAAAGGGATCAAGAAGTTTAAAACTAGACTTAAAATTCAGAAACAGAGAGACAACAGCCCCAGAATATTTTTACTCTCTCGTACGTTCGAATTGTCGCCTGAACTTCCATTTTGCCTTAAAGTAACAGAATATGTTAGAGGGCGTCTGTTAAACGCTTTCTTCGTAAAAAAAAAAAGAACATCTATACTGTCTTAGAGTTCACTGTAGGGATGACCACTGTATTTGCTTGTTTTTAATTAGAACACATCAACGTCAGAAGTTGTCCAGGAAGTGACATGTTTTTCGTTGTAATGTTGAGAAACAACTAGTTATTAAATCGGTTTGCTGTTTTCGTCTGTCTCCATTTTCTTTACTTGGTAGTACGTTCCAGCGCTTATGGCTTATAAGTAATTTGAAAAGTAGCATGTTTAATATAAGGTGCCATGGATAAATACAGGTTCGTGTATCTTGAGTAGTAATTTTTTGATAACTTGACGAGGCACGAAAGTTAAAAGGCAGCAGTTATATTGTCGTTTTATCGAAACATTTAGGCCAAAGTCTAATTTTGCTTCGTAGGTAGATCTGACATGTTTAGCTGTAATGAGTCCAAAGATGACGATATAAAAGTTTCAGGTTAAAATAGCCAGTATTAAATGGTCACTGCTTACTTCCTAACTGTCAACCTTTATTGGCACACACAGGGTTAAGGCTTATTTATAGAAGACATGAAGGTTTTGCTGCACATAAAATAAAATGTCTTCAATTTATCACATATGCTTTCCAAGCCAGACCTAGTAATGTAGGGTTGGCTACCCAGCGCAAAACGGCATTGGCCAAAACTGGTTTCGTCAAGTATGTATCAATTCAAGGGTTAGTGGATTTTCCAGATAGGTTGTTATCAGTGAAAAGCTATAACAGTAGTGAGGAGGACTCTAACACTTCAATGCAGGTTTTTTGTTTAGATACAATTATCCCAATGTATGTGACGTAGCTTGGTTTGCTAACGGCAGTTGAAACAAATATTTGAAACCGAATGTCGACATTTTTGTTGTTGTTTATACCTGAGTTGTGATAGGGAGAAATGGGATTATATTGGGTATTTATTCTTGCAATATGTCTGGGCCATTTGTGTACGTAGAATTTGTCGAAATTGGAGAGATCCCTTATACGAAAGTTACATCTGCTGCGATAATAGACCATTGTTACGTACCGTGTCTATTCTATTTATGAGGTTGGAAGTATGTTTGCAGTTTGCAACATCTGACAGAGGACACTTCTAGTAGTTCTTAGAAGAGGACCGCCGGCGATGCAACAAATAAAAAGTATTAGACTGCACATTAGTTTTATTGTAGTTGATTCACTTCCGATAAGCAGGACACGAATAAAAGAATAATGAATGGAGGTGGGGTAGAAAGGAATAGAGAATGATGGTGTGAAGAACCGTAGTGGCGGATGAGAGTGGGAAAAGTAAGGATGAGAGTGGGAGAGAACGATAGAGTCAAGGAAGGTTAGGATGAGATTGGGGATAGTAGGTTGTATGGATATTTAAGAATGATGGAGTGAAGGAAAGTTAGGATGAGATTAGGAATAGTAGGAGGTATGCATATGTAAGAAGGAAGAATAGTAGCGCCACTATTGTATAGTGATTGTTATGGTAGGTCTGGACCACCACCCATATAAGTGGTAGAGTCCGCTAGAGGTTACGTCACGCACTGTGTGGTGCTGGTTGTTCACCATCATGGAACGGTTCCATAAGAAGTTGTCAATAGACTATGTTCCTTGACTATGCGTCCACTGTCGTCCTTGAGTATACACCGCACGCGTTCCCTATTAGCGTGGAGTCAGCGGTTGGTCTCCTAGAACCCACACACGCACCAAGAAGCTTGGATGCCACGCAACTCAGGTAAATGATACTAAAGAAAAGAAGAGGCGCGACGGAAGGCACCACCCCATAGCTTCATATGGATGAGTCAATCACTGCGCAGAAAGAATAGGTAACTATCTTTCCTGCGCTGTGATTGGCGATGCCCATATTAGGCGAAGACCCAATCCTAAATAAGGGCAGGATAGACTATTCACTATGCAGTTTGACGGACTCATCCGCACAGCCTGGAATCCGTCGAAGACGTGAACATGGGATAGAAGGAGTGGGACAAGGGAAAAGAGGTAGGCACGATGGAACTCAGTTTCTTTTTCGCCCGCCCACCCACCCAGCCACTCAGTCTGGGGAATGTTTTATGTATCACATCTTCGCGCGACTCCAGGCACCACCCCATAGCTTCATATGGATGAGTCAATCACTGCGCAGAAAGAATAGGTAACTGTTGTTACATTGTTGGCAAAAAAAATTCCATCTATGGAAATCGTGAGGTATCAAAACTGTCTATCAATAAGTTTATTACCTTCATTAAGTACTTTCACAGCATGGAAAAAGTATAGCCACACGCTTTAGCAAATTGTATGTACACACCAGAAAATGGGAACTACTGTTTTCTTGTATGCATGTCTTTGTTTAGTATATAAATAGAGCACACTGTGTGAATGAAGTTAGAAAAAAACAAACAATGGTCAATAATAATTGTGCACAAAATTGTGTTTTAAAATCCTATCTTCATGTAATCAAGGCTAACTGCCTCTGTACCCTTGACTGTAAAATATTGTACAAATCGGACCATAAACTCCACTCGACTTTGCTGTTGTTATTTTCTTGGCCCTGTAAACTCCAAACGCCATTTTCTTATAGGCGAAACCCATCCCATTGATTTTTAGGTGTTTTTTTTGTGTTTTTTTTTCTAACTAGCCCATGGAGAAAAAAAGGTCCCTACTCCTAATTGTTGTATATTATAATATGAGGATGGGACTAGGTAAGGTAAGGTTGAATCCTATGTTCAACCTTGTAGCAAGTCTGTTATTACGTTGGGCGGCCCAGGGGTCAGGTGGTGAGAGCACGTGACCATGGGCGCGCCCTGACGTCAGCTAGGCCACGCCCCGCAGCGCTCGCGTAAGCTCCGCCTCCAATTGATGTAATATAAGACGCGGTACGCGCTAGTTAGACTAGAAGCAGACTCAGGGACAAGGTCAACCGTATCTTCCGCCACCGTAGTTACGTAACCGGTTAGTTAGTATCATCCACCCGCATCTGTCCAGGTATCTTATCTTGTATTATTCGTATTAAGCCAGTCTATATCATTACCTCCGTTCACTTGCTTAAACTGTATACAATCGGTCGTAGTAATAAAGATCACATCAAACTGTACACTGAACCCTGGTCCTTGGCTATTTGTGAGAGTGTTATAGCATAGACGCGTCATACTGACGTATAGATAAATGCCCAAGTCCTACCACTAAGACCAAATGTTACAACCTTCCTGGTCACTTAGATTCATATTGAAAGCAATCATTTTTTATTCGCGCGCTCGCATCAGTTTTGGCGTTTTCTTTTTTGATGACATCCATATAATCAAATCAACCTGGCTTTACGTGTATAGAGTTTTTTTAAAGAGCGGTACTTCGAAAAACCCCTAAGTAACCCCCGGTGCGCTTTCCACGTCATCATCCAGCAGCCACCGAATACCGTCCCCAGACGAAATATACACAAGCGCCGCCATAAAATAGTGCAGCCAAAATTAGAACGTACTATTGCTAATGCGGTTACATTTGGTTCTTTTGTTTGCTTTTTACAATTAAATATATTTTTTAAATTTTTGTCGATATAAGCTGTATGTAAGTCTTTCATTTAAAGTTCAGCAGCATTCCAGATGTTTACGCGCATTGATACAAGAGAAGTCTTTTTGTACTGTGCGGAATCCACGCAGTGCAGGGCGGCCATTGTGAGGTGAGGGCGGACTTGTGTTTCACTAAATTTTGTCTTCTTATTTTACTTCATTGTGCCTCAGAAATATTTCTTGTCATTTTATAGTATAGCTATTTCGGTGGTTAGTTAGTACATTGCAATTTGAAACTGAAAAATAATATATCCGGTGAGGAAAACTGGTTTTTGGTGAGGGTAATGGCGGCCTTTTGTGGGGGAAATTTCTGTCGTTGAAAATTCAGGGAAAGGATAAAGTTTGTCTGAAATCCTCGACGATGCTGGCGTATGTGAAACACACAACCTTGTTTTTTTTGTTACCAAGAGGTTGTGGACGATGTTTCAGTGATGTTTATATGTGTGAAGGTCCGTTTCTGTTACCGAGTCCTGTAGCTACAGAACAAAGGACCGGGGTGGGGTGGTCAGGTCATACGGGTTCTTTGTATTCACTGGGTTATGTAAACCGTCTTGATCAGTGAAAGTTCCTGACGTGACATTTTGATTTAATAGGGTTAAAGTGCTACCCAATTTGTATTGGCCTCAGTTTGATTTTGAGATACACTGTGCGTTAACTTAAACTCTGTATTGTAATGGGAACTATGCTAGTCTGTAGAATTAGAACGGGTAGAGTGCGGGATGTATGTGCACATATCATGCTCAGTCACAATTGTTACAGAGAAAATGAGTATAGTGTTTTAAGCTTAGTCATAGTTTCTAATTGTACAATCTCGTCTGCTGATGTACAATAATATGAACATTTCTGTTCCACAGGTCAGCCCAGATGTACAAGATGCCACATGCGTCTGGTGATCTTTGAAGTGTTCAGCTTCAAGTGTGGAATCATATTATACCTACTGCAGGTTGCTGAGACAACACTACCTGTCCCTTGATGGGAACAACAGTAGCTGTTGCAATGTTATCTTCCATACCCATCCAAATATAAACAGGTGACAGAGCAAAACTATTGGCAATGGCAGTACATCCAGCTTACTCGGGTTCTGTTAGTCAGGTCTTAAGTATTAGTATTACAGCTGTCCAGTCTCTTGGAAACCCAGACTTCGGGGACTGTGCCTCTGGTACAGTGGGGGCTTGTTCAGCTAAGTTAGATGAGTTTGCTGGATGTCAAGGCCACAAATAATGTTAAGTTCCTTTTGCTCTTGTCCCAGCTTTCCTGAGGTCTTGTCCCAGCTTTCCTTTCAACAAATATCTTCCAACTTTATGGTTTCATCACTGTACGTGGCAGAGCCGATAACTGCATGTAGATGACAGTACACGTGATTCATGTTGCTTGTGTTCTATCTCAATTAGGCGGGTGTCCCCGACCCCCTACTCTCGGACTCTGCACGTCCCTACAGCTACACGGACTGGACGTGACCGGCCCTGAGGCCCGTCTGAGTTCCTGTTACCACAAGTACCATAAAAACAAATGGCAATCGAACATGGGCACCGACTTCTCTCCCCATCATCTCGCTAATTCGTACTATCCAGTCAAAACACTTGACTATGACCGGGTAAAAGCCGTGCAATGCAGGACTGTCCCTCAAGCATTAGAACTACCCACCTTGGTTTACTTCACATTAGGCCATACCAATTTAATTTGTTGGTTCTCGGATTTTTTCCTAAAAAAATTGAAGCGACAGGGCGAAAAAAAAAAAAAAAAAAAAAACTTGCAACAAGTCTGGGTTCAGGTCCAGGCTGGTTAGTCCAGACCTGAACTCATGGTATACGTGTGATAGAAATAGTTAATCAGTTGAAATTATATGCAAAATTGCATGTTGGCATAAATTTGTACAATATACATTAAATTATGTACAGTTGCTACAGTAAACAGAAATGTTCACAAAACATCTCAAATAGACCAATATAGTATTTTTACAGAGATGCAACGACAACAACAAACATTATTTAAGTTTGCCTCTAGAAATAAAATACCATCGCTGGAAGACTTATTTGCTCTCTGAATTGATAAGAATCTGTCTATCCAAGGCTCTAATTACATTTCATGGTCAACTGGTGCAAATTGGAAAAAAAATTACAAATACTTCCACTCCCCCAAAAATACATGAACAAGCCAAAGTACTGAACTACATGTTGCATAAAACCATAGGTTTATTCTCTCTTTTTGTTACATCTACAATTATTTGTTAACAAAAAATGAAGATGCAGTTTGATTAAACTTCCTTAGAAAAACCTAATGTTACATGCAAATCACTGAAATCAGCACTGAAATGGTATTATCTAGCCAAATCTGCAGTTCCACTATAAACAGCGTGGGGGCGCTTTTTTGACTTACAGGCCAAAACAAAAGAAAGATGGCCGCCCGAGATTTTCCGACTTCATTTTCATCTCCATTTGGAATACTTTGAGCATTTCAGGCATATCAAAACATGTTGGCTATGGAGGTACAAGAGTGAAAAGTATTGTTGATTTATTGAGTTGTTTGTTTGGGTGCCGATTTCTGTGTTTCAATTGAAAATTTGCATGTGAAAGTGTGTGTGAGAGAGAGCACATGCTCAGCCGAACTTCTGGTTCTGCTACGTTATGTTATGCCCATGTGTATCTCATTTACGATGATTTATTTGTTCCTAAATATACTTTGCAACAAAAAAAGATATGAATCAATTGGTAGCAAAGGACTTGGGGGTGAGAAAAAGTAAATGCACTGGTACTTTCCAGACGTTCTGTTTCTCTAACGGAACCAAAGTTTTGCAGCATGATTTACTGAATGGAATTTTTTTTTTTTTTTAAATTGGGAAAATTAGAAGCGGCTATTCCGAGAACCAACGAATTAAATTGGTGTGGCCTTAAGTTGAGGTTAAATTTAAGGAATTCCACAGAATTGCGCCAGAAAAGGAAAGAGAATTCTTCTTATACTGCAAGTGGGCCCTGGGTAGTTGAAGGGACCTGTGAGCTGTGCCGGGTGTAGTGCGAGTGTGTATCGGCGGATGTTGTGAACAATTGTGAGATGTGTGGAGGAGACGGAGGATGTGGTGTGTCAAGTAGCTTTGTGTTGTGTCGAATTTTTGTTTGGTGGTGGGCTTTTACAAAAAAAGTTTACGTTGTCGAATGTGATGCGGGGCATCAACTATGTTGAGACTTCGCAACCCACATATAGCCATCTGATCTGTTATTTCAAAGGTGAGTAACAATCGTGGTGGGTTGCTGGAGACAGGCAGTTCAAGCAATTTCTGAATTGGTCACCTCTGGTTCCCTTGTGGGGCGAACTGCAGGACCATGGACCTTGCTGGCGTAGGGATTAGACAAAAGCTCCTTGTCCAATCTAATTGGTAGCAGGTATGTTTGGATGGCAACTCCAAGTGCCGCACTGGCGGCATACACGGTTACCTGTGAACTGTAACCAGTATCGGAAGCACCTGTTACGGTCACAACAGTCGTACTCTGGCTTGTCAACACGGTCATCTTTGATGAGGTCGATGTTGTCGGTTGCCCTAAAGTCGTAGAATGCCTGGTTGAAGAAGATCACCAGTGCCGTCAAAAGACGGATGAGCAGGTGGTAGTCCTTATGACCGTGCAATCCAAGTTCCATCCACTGATGATGGCTTCTTCCATCGTTTTCACAAAATCCTCTGTGAGTAAGGGTGCACATGTTCTCGGGTATGGTAAGCGAAGGAGGGTATGTGTTTGATAATGCACTGTTGCTAACAAGTGTCCGGTAGACGTCCTCCGTTACCAGCACACGTGGTCTGACGTGCTCCGCCAGGCGTCCCAGTTGCTGGTCGTCCATCCCCTTGAAGAAGTCATTCTTCACTCGCTGGACTATTACCCTCAATGTGGTCATGTCTGGGAGGAAAGAGACCGCTCAGTCATGTCGTGCTGCTCATGATAAT
The DNA here is from genome assembly GCF_000003815.2 of Branchiostoma floridae. NCBI lineage: Eukaryota > Metazoa > Chordata > Leptocardii > Amphioxiformes > Branchiostomatidae > Branchiostoma > Branchiostoma floridae. The sequence goes on along the minus strand of NC_049984.1, from coordinate 27,673,237 downwards.
CATCGCTGCCGCCATGTTCGTTGTTGCAACTTTCATAATGATCGATAGACAACTTATCCATACCCTTTTTGTAGGTATAGTCATTAGTACTTATCAACAGCGACCAATCAAGCATGGAATAAAATGTAGTCAAGTCTAGCATTGAAAAACAATGTACTTGCTTACTTTTTGAGAGGGTCCCTTTTTCCTCAGTGGCTGTCTCTGCGCATGCAATCATCAGTTTCTGCTGTTTGCTTTGCACCTTCTGTGATAATTTCGTGGTGTAACACATGAAATGAACGTGTCATGTTCTAGTTTTGCGAAGGTTTTGTATCGTGTCTGTACACCACCACTATACTTGTTATACTTACCACCAATAGAAAATTGTCTGTTTCATAGTAAAAGTGAAACTAAGTACATATATTAACAATATCGAATATAAGTACCTTGTCAAAATCTCTGGGCGGAAAGGGGATGGTCAGGCTTGTCATGGTGTTATACTGGCCAGCTCTGTGGCTCCCCTCTCCTAGGGCAGTGAAAATGGCCGTTCGGAGGTATTGTAGCACCTCGCTTTTCTCTTGGGCTTCCCCGTTGCCCTGAGCAACTTATGTGCCACATATCGAATCCACTACAGAAGGGTGCAGGTATTTTGGGTCTGGCGCAAAGTTCACAATTGCCATGGAAAATACCATGCCGACATTTCTCTTCCACAGATAGTAATGGGGGTACTAGTTAGCAGATAGCCCATCTTACTTTCTTCCGTTAAGTATAGGCAGGTAGAGGCCGAGGTGCTAGCTAGTTACTCAGAGAGCGGACGAAGTGAGGAACGGACACGCAGGTTCACACTCCAGAACTGACCACGGAGGGTCGGTAATTTTTCCCACAATGTTCAGGTGAACACCATTGACTGATGATCTGGCTGTTGTCGTAGTTTCACTCAGCGGGAGCAGGCGGAGAATGGGCGATGATAACCGGAAAGCGTAATTGATTATAGAAATGCACGAACCTGTGTCTACAAGGGCCGGAGTTGGCGTGCCTTGGATGCTGATAGAAACAAATGGGGAGAAGTCCGTAGTTGTGCTGGGGAGTAGCTGACTGCTGGCGCGCCCAGTCAGCTACTGGTCGTTTCCCGGGGGTGGTGGAGGGGTCGGGCAGATGGCTGCATAGTGGCCGTAGCCATAGCAATTATAACAAGCCTAATCTGCTTGGAAATTGCCATTTGCTGTAGCCCAGTGACGATTTACTACAAACTTCACTATATTTACCGTACCCTGGGTGGTGCATGCAGAGAAGCAGGAGCATTAGTCCCTCTTCCACGATTGTGTATTTTTGCTCTTACTTATATGTAATAGCAACTTTGAAGGGAGATTTCAAAACCTAGTTGCGGGTAAGGATTGCTTGCCTACACTGGATCATAGTTGTAACATTATCCCTTGAGTTGTACATTGTTGTGTTACTTAAACGTGGACGTGCTTCAAGTCATCTGCCACCTTTCCCAGTTTCACTGACTTGCATAAAGCATTGCTCTATCACAAATGACAATTCTGCCTCCAGGAACTTGATACCGACATCGGTTACAAGCCTCTTGGTCTTCTTGGTGTTGTGGTCAAATGTCATGACCATGATTTCCACACCACAGCTTCTCATCTTGGACACAAATTTGCTACACTACATTTATTTCCATTCATAAACACCATACTCATGTATGAACAAGCTTCACACAATGTCCTTGAACGCCCAGTTCTCATACAAACAAGTGCGGACTGCCCTGAGAACTAAAGGTCACGACTCCACGTGTTCAGCTATGCCCCGAGGAAGGCACGGTTACTGTGACAACCACAGCAATTACCTGGGGTCGTGTAATGTTTACGTAAGGTCACGGGAGCCAATGTATATACTGTAGATTCCATTATTATGGCGGTACAGCATATCAACAACACACTACCCCAACACAGTTCTAGACAGGAAACTCATAGACGGTAGACAAATGTATAGTGACATAACACATACATAAGCTAGCCCAAAGATAAATACCCTTCCACCGTAACTATGAAAACACACATTACACCTACACAGATAAAACAATATCTACAATAAGACGGTAGAAAGGATAATCTGTCCAATTTGCCACGCTTTAACCTTATCAGATGAAGACATTCGACCTATATATTATCTCACCCCTCGCCATACCCTTGACAAACTTCGATACAGCTTTACTTAACTAAACTACGAAAGGTTTAAACAAGCAAACACACAAACCAACACAAACATGTTCTTGGAGCATAAAACAACACAACATCATCATATCATGCACATACATCACATGTCCGTATATCTCGCGCCAATCAAAAAAACACAACAGAATACTGTAACTCTGTCTAAAACCAACATACCACACTCGTCACGGCCCCTTCCTCATACTCAACATCAAATTCAAAAGAAACTCAACAACAAACCTGACAAGCTCATCAAATCAAATCAACGAAAACATTAAACATCGCAATAACAGGACAAGGTCTCCTCCACTTCTAATACCTTCCAAATGCACATCCTCAGCTAAAGACATCATACTTTTGCCCAACTACGTTCTCTACAACATTTCAACTGCGAGCCTACACACATTCACAACCACAAAAGTCCGCCCTGCTCTACAATACAAAATATTGTCCTGTCGTCATCGTAATGATGAACACCATTACGCCTACCTTCTTCTCCTCCACTCCCAACATCTCCGGCAAGACCTTGAGATACATGATAGCACCCCGCAAAGTGGAGATCTTCGTCACTTTGTGAGGAGTGTCCAAAGCCTCATCAGGCAATATTACCTCTCAAACACTGCATACCCCGTCTTATTCCCGCCGAATTTCCTAACTGCCGACGTCTAGCCTTCACCCTATCCTCTGGCAAAATCTTGCGTCCTGGCGGCATCGTGACATTTGCCGAGACTGGACAGTTTTAGTGAATGGGACATGTCAAACCCAAAGACCTCGTCACGCTTAATGTGGATCAGGTTGTAATCTTATCTCTTAATTAATAGACCCAAGACACATAGCTCATTACACATTACTGCAAATGTTAGCTCATGGTGAGGTTCAAATAGCACAGTTAGGTCCTGCTGTTTGTGGTTGATAGATTTATGAACATCATCCGGATATATATAAATATAAATATATTCAGCATTCGAAGCATTCTATAACTATCATTGGACAGGAAATTAAGATCCTCTCCTCTCTTTAGTTTGACGAAAGAGCTTCATCCTCCTCCGTTGTTGCTTTGCGTTTCCTCCCCCTTCGTTTCTTTGATGACACTACGTGTTTAAAGACACCAGACCGTAAGTTCCCTTCATGATTTTTATCTTAAAGTGAACCTATAGGTGAAATACACAGAAATGAATTAATCGATTTTGTTTTGACACTTAGATGATATTAGATGTAGAACAGTTTGTATATATTAGTACTTATCCTTACCTTTGAAAGTCTGCTCTGACCCGACATGCTTGACGACAATCTGTGGGTTCTCGCTTGTGCCACCAGTGCTCAACACCACCTTCCGCTCCTTGTCCGTGACTGAGAATACCAAATACAATAACTGAATAAAAGTTGGAAAAATCGATACAAATAAGGCAACATCGCGTTATTGCGTTATAACTTCTTTTCATTGGTGTTTGTCGTATCGTAGATTGTCTATCCTAAAAGCGCATCGGGATCCAGCATCACGCTTAATGACGAGAGAGATAGCAACACCAAATGAAGCAAATAGGTGATGATGCATTCTTTGCCGTTGCACTCAGGCACCAAGATCTTGGCTGTTTTTTGTGTGTGTTCATTTTAGCAATATCGTAAAATGTACTCCAGACAGGCATAAGTCCGACTAGTTAGTATTGTAAGGATTCAGGGAACTACAGACAGCTTAGAACATGAAAAAGGCTCAGTGGAGTGCGATTTTTGTACAGCATTAATAAACAAAAACATACCAACAACTAATTGTACAGTTGTTGAGGCTACTGTAACTGTTGTAGTGTGAGGATTGTTTTCTTTTCCTGTATGTGAGGTTGACTAGAACAGAATAACGAATACCATGTACTGGAGGCCAAACTTCTCGTCATGCCCCTTGGTAAATCTGTAGGCATGAGGGCAGTTGTGCTGCTCCAGGTCGTTGCTTACGATGCCGAGAAACACCTTCACATCCAGCAGCGCGCCGAGCTCCTCCGTATGGGTGTTGGGGTAACTCTGATAACGCTGACCAGTTCTTCAACAGTTGTAGCGTCCTACCTCCGTAGTGTTGACGCAGGATGACGCTATCCTGCTGAAGAACTGGTCAACGTCCACATGCGTGTAGCCGACAATGAGGTATCCCACTTGCACCTGAATTTGAACAAGAAAGAAAATGTGCATTAAATGCCATGGTACGTTCATTTGTTTGGACCTATATGTAGGGTAGAAAGTATCCTTGCTGCTTCAGTAGCAAGGTATATTATCAAAGAGAGGGGCTGTTCTCTGTTTGGCCATTTAACTTACGCGAGGCCCTTTCTGGAATAACGGACACACGAGTTGGATCCCTTCCGAAAGACTCCTTCAGGGGTGTTCAGGCCCAGGATTGAACTGGTGACCTTTGTCATAATTTATGTGCTTAATGTTACTTAGTGTGTATGGCGTTCCTGTCCTTACTTTCGGTGTTCTCTGTAAGGCTTTACGTACAACTTTGTTTTAGGTGTTTAGCTGTATTGTAATTGTATATTAATGTTTGTACATATATTTCTGTATTCACAAGTTGTAAAATCAGCGATATTCAGTTTGTTTTTATACTGACTGCGAGGCTGATTGCTTTTCTGAATAAACTGAATAAAACTTAAAGTTTTGTTTACCAGCCAGAGCTTCAGCGGGACATCTTACAGTCGACACATATTACAGACAACTCCCCTGAATGTATACTAACCTCTTTGAAGACACCCTTTAGCACAAGATACCCTAAGAATGCAAAGACATATTTATTCTTGCACTCCCTCCTGTCAGAACAAGAGAAAGTTTTCCTATGAGCATGTTGTTTGACACAATTGGCTGCACCCATCCCCACTGACTTATATGTTCAGCTGACGCGCCAATATGATAGCATCATAACGCAAAGTTCCATTTAACACTTGATTAAAAAATCATAGAAGAACAAGGCATATGAAATAAACATGTGTGTTTTAACTTAAAATATCCTCCATGTCATATGTGTCGTCGTTTTTACGAACGGGACCATGTACGATGTTAACGTTAGATGCGGTCATAGTAGCGACGATGCTTAAGTTCTATAGTGGTGAGCAGTCATGCCCATACATAGCACGCGACACCGCTCTACAGGAGCAATTGCTTTCTCCTTCAACTGCAAGTGGGTGGTAACCACAGAGAGCTTCTGGGTCCAGTAGCTGAAGTATCAAATAGTGAAAATTTGGCAAATCCGGAATGAAGTATCTTAGGTCTGACTAACCTTGAATTTGAGATCAATTTGTGTGCCCACTGTACATCGATGTTTACCTTCTGTTAATCAATTTGGAGTACAACATCCTTGTTATTATTGTCGTCATACTTGTGCATATTCATTTTCCTTCATAGAGTCATGGCAAAGTCTTGCAGGTGAATTTCTCTCAGACGTTGGTATAGTAATGTCAGATGTTTTTTCTCCAGCTTGTATTAAAGTTGGGTACAATTCTGTGGTTTAAGCTGATCTGAGATGACAATCTACTGTATAAATACCATTGATGTTGGATGGTATGTTTGGATGACACAAAATTACGTGGAGAATGACTGGTTTTGAAAAATCATTTTTCCACGCATTTGCGGTTATAACGTTTGCACGAAAAAAAACAGGTACTATCATTGCAAACAGCTTTAAAGAAAACTATTTCTTTTTAAATCTTACATCTTGTACTTCTGCTTCACAAAGAAGGTTCAATGTATTATGCAATTGTGATGAAATAGGCAATCTGTGCCTCACATTGGGGAAATGTCACCGTCAGTACAAACGTTTGTCTTCCCACTGATTAATTGATACTTATACATGTTATTCTTTTCCCTTTGACCCTGATACCGTGATCTGTGAAAAAAATAGGACTGCTGTCAGCAATAAAATCAAGTTTAGTGCCAATCGAAGCTCGTAACACATGCTAAAGGTGGCATAAAGGTCGCAAGCAATAAGCTTTAGAAATTTTAGGGGCAATAGCTTTCTTGCTTGTAGGTTATCATGCTGAAGAGTAACACTTGCTGCAAAGCTCAGTAGACAATGTACAGGTTTTCCACATCCCGTTAATCACGATTTCATATTATTATGTCAATATATGTAGTATCAGATATAAAAGATAGTTATATCATCAAGTATCCGTTACCTCTGGGTTCTCCTGCTCTTTCTCCAGCAGGCTTCTCAGGTCATCAGGGACTGCTGACTCCTCGTTATCACAGTTTTGTTCCACGTACCGTGGAAGCTTGGTCAGGACCCATCATGTCCCAACTTTAGAATATGCTGCCATAGCTGCAGCGCTTTTACCTGATTTCATCATCTGACCTAGATAATTTTCCCACACGAATTGTTCCTGGTCAGAGTCAAGATAAGGGATCCATTTTGGTAGCTGCTCATCTAATAGTTTTTGGGCATCGATGTTTCTACTTTGAAAGGAGACAGGAATAATTTTTGGTATTCCTTTAGGCCGAACGGTTTTTCCAGATCTTGAATTCTTAAACATTCCATTTTAAAGTTTGTTCCAAGGTTGTCCTGTCCCAGTGGGAGTAAACCCGTTTTCTTGGTGCAATGGTGGATCGCTGGATTCGGTGCTCTGCTCCTCCTGCGGTGTGGGATGTGTGGAGCCACTCTGCACCTGCTCCTCTTCTCTGACAGAGTTACTAGTATCGTCCTCTTGTGCTTGCTAAATGTAACGGGAGTTCAACATGAAAAGAATATCATGTATCACGTGATGCAAAGTTACACATCCATATAGGTTCTGGTGCCATTTAACAAGACGTCTACTCATGTACCAAGCCATGGAAGCAATATTGACAATCCCTGTCCCTCAAGGATGGCAGCGTTAAAATGTCTTCCATAATTACGGAGAGACCAGCTCTCTTTACATCATCATCTTCACTTTACAACTAGCCCCCATGTACTTACGAGAAACTCCATCTTTTGTGGCCGTAAACTGGCGACGCCGTTCCCTGCAAAGTAGTTTGGTAACGATGGACTCCATGAATACGTAGTGAATTGGTAGTGATCTAGATCATCCAGTCAGGCCTCCAACCGCGGGTCCTTCCCCCATCTGCACCGGGGCCAGGCCGACCACGTCGACACGATACACCTGTACAGGAAATGTAAAAGCACCAGACTAAGTACTCTACGTTATAATTTGTACACATTAATAAAAGTTTACTCACAGTATCGAGAACTGTGCAAGATATATACAGTATAACTTTACATATGTCACATTTCCTTCGAAGCTTCGCCTTCATATCTACTCGTAGGGGTGTATTTTTGCTGATACTATATAGAGCAATGTAATTGCCTCGTATGCAAATTAACATTTTCTCATTAAATTTTCAATTAGTTAATTTCTGGTCTTTACATTCAAATGCATGCGCATATCTAATTATGCTATGTCAAATGCAGTTAGACACAACGCCATCATTGAAAATTTGCATATACTTACTGACGCCTGCTGGTCCACAGCTTCATCATAAAGATGGACAGGATCCTCGGGGAAACGCGCCCTGACCACCCAGCGCAGTTCCTCCGGGAACACGTAGGTGGGCGTGTCCCAGCCTGGCGCTCTGGTGTGAGCTCCGATACTCCTGTTGGAGCCAAACTGAGAAGGGAGAAAAAAAATAGGTTAGACTCACTCATCACCGATAAAATTGCATTGCTTCAGAAACTAGAGGAATGAAGTGAACGTAATTCCTCACCAGGTGTGGAAAATATACCGTAGAAATTGTAAAAGATCTAGGCATGTTGAACAAGATGGTACCGCTACCCTTATGGCTTTTACTCAATAGCAGACCATAGTCTGATAATCTGGCTCATTCACGAATACACATAAATGAAGAATACCGTATGGCATGGACAGGCTGCAAGTTACGGAGGAAAAGACTGTATCATCCCAAAATTACGAGAACTGTTTCCTAAGCAGTGTGGTACTTATCCTAAACATAGGAATTGCCTGAAGGGCAAAGTCAGTACGTCAAACCGCTTGTTGTTTTAACGCAGTCTGATCTTTGTATTCATTTTTTGGAGAACGTTTGACCAACAGATCCAACGTTCACACAAACCATGCAAGTATTGGATATTTTTACGAGTTACGAGTGTAATCATGGTGATTCTTGGAAATGCTTTCATGTACGTCCTTGCCATCAACACCTCCCACCCCCAATCCTGGGTAGGTCTGCACCAGGTGGCGAGCGACCGTCTCGATCTCTGCTGCTGTTGTCCACCTTTTGGGTTGCAGCCCTTGGGTTACTGTGACCATCACTGCAACCTGATCTCTGACGACATTTTTGAACGTTGACTCTTGTCAACAAGGGGGTCGTTCACCTTAAAAAATTAGACTAGACATACTGTTCTTTCCATTTGTTCCTTTCCGGTACACAGACCTGGGAGGCTCGTCTTTTAACTTTGCTGCGTGAGCTTGTAGCACTCTTGCTATCTCAGGTATACCGTAAAGTGACTTCAGGGTGTCTACGAGGGGGAAATGAATGTCATAACGCGGCTCCTTACACGTCGGGCAGCTTTCTGCTTCATACATATCCCCTTTGTATAACATTCAATCTCCTATACAGGCATCCTACGTCACTGCACGCGCCTGTCTGAATGTTCCAGGGATGGCATTCGGTATCTTAAAGTCATCCAACACTTTCTCAAACAGAGAAATCATATCCGTGATTGACTGCTGTGAGACGCCGGGGTTGTTTGCCCTCCATCCGTTTCCAGCAGCGGCAAACGTGAGTTCCGACCACTCGTTTGTCACACCATTGAAAATGATAGGCCCGCGGCGACTGTCCTTCTCGTCTTCAAGGTGCACAGTAATCGGCGATTTTCCCCAGCCACGTCGCAACTCTCTTGTAACAATCTTTAGCCCAGACTCTTTTCCCGCTAATGTCTACGAAGCGTCCTGCTAGAAACGGGTTTACCCGTGGAACCATACTTTGTTACACAGTTAGTGCAGTATTGGCCACTTTTAACTTTGCCTTGGTACTGGTTGCCTTGGCCCCACCCGCAACTTCGCAACGCACATGGCGGCAACGGGTGTTTATCATGGTTATCATTTTTCGCCTGAAGGTCTTGTCGCCCACTCTGTTGGTTTTCACTGTCATCCATTCTGTTGAAACATAAAACAATGCGGTAAGTATGGCTGTAATGTTTACTTTCTTTATCGTAAAAGTCGATGCGGATGGTAAGACTATCGTGACAATGTTCTAAGCTACTCTCTGTTATTTGCAAGACATTTCGTCCCAGTCTTTCAGCTTTGCACATCATTTAAAATTTCCAACTGAAAACACAGGTGTCCTTCCGCAATCACATCACCATTTCGTCGTTCCAGCTTATGCTAAAGAATTCGCCACTGCACCACTTTAATTTGGAGATATACGCGGCAAAATTGACGGGCATCACATGGAACCTGGTTCCTCAGCATTCGTTCGCATGAAAGATCAGCCAGCAACACAATTCATGGCTTCTCACACATTTACCAAAGAAATATTTACCACGTGGGTCCAGTCAAAATGCCGTCCCTGTCCAGTTCCGCCAGGATTTTGCATAGCCCCGCTGGCAGTCTGCCGATGTCTTTCCCGGCAATTGCCCTCACAGTTAAGCCTCGTTTAACATCGGTCACAAGATCATGTTTGTGTGCGGGGATGTTAGCCAGGTGGGGCATTCTCACCAGGAACGCATCTTCTGCACAGCCGGGATGAGCATTGTTTTGCATGTGGTTTTTCTGAGGAGAAACTAGAAATTTTACTTCAGTGTCATTCTATAAACACATGTACATATCAGACATTTTGCAACTTCAAAATGATACTATAGGAGACCTAGAGTAGTTGTGCAAGTTTACTTTTGAGAATCTTTTATGTTTCTTGCTGTTATTACAATGTTAAATTTGAAATGTACCTGTTCCACACTTTCACACGACATGTCATTGATGTATTTGTATTTCGCCAAGAACTGGGGCACATGGATGGTTGTTCACCATCGTGTGTATGTATGGTGTTACATGCTGGAAACAGAAAAAAAAAAGATGTAAGTAAATAAAGATAGTGTAGCCATTTCTGACTTATATTTGAAAATGCTGGTGGAGGGGGGTTGGCATGAAAAGAAAGTAGCAGAAGTAGTAGTACAAACCTCAGCAAAGGTGACCTGGCGATAAAAGTTGCCCCAGCTCATGGCTTCCTTCAAGAAAGTGCCAGGGGTTAAGTAACCTGGTCCTCATGGCCTTGCCTTCATGGTCCTTGCAAGAACCTCAAAGTCCTGTTAAGATTGGCATGGATCATCAATTAGAATCATTATACATGAATTAATTTAGGTAAATACCAGAAGTTATTAATATAAAGATGAGTGTCTTTCAAACTTACATAACAGAGCTTCACAACATTGTCCACGATGAGGATTGGGTTATCCTCATTTTGCTCAGCTTCTTCCTCCATAGGCAGTGGGATCTGTGAAAAAAACTTTGAGTAGTGCAATGTATTCATACATACTGAGAAGCAAATGAAGCTTCGTGTAATCATATGTATGCATGGCAGTAACTATTACTACTGTTTTTTTTATATATCAATCTTTGAAAAACATACCTGATCACTTCAAAGTTCTCCGATGAGTCTGTCAATGAGAGGGGGCTTTCTTCCATTGGTTTTTAGGCCACGGTTGCTCAGCTCGTTCCCAAGTTGTTGACAGGACAGGCAATTGGAAAACAATGTCTCCAGCTGTTTGGCTGAAAAGTTCAATAGTGTATAATAGGTTTTCCGTAGTGTTGACACCCACGTGCACAACTTGTAGCGAGCACCTTGGGTTGATATTCGCAAGTGGAGTGCGGTAAAAGCTACCACGCTTTTCAGGCAGTGAGTTGGTATGTACCTTGAACAGATTGACCACGCACCTGGGATTAGTATTGTCCGCTTGCTGTTTGATGTTTTTTACATCTACCTACCGATGATTCAGCCCTTCCGTGACATTGTTGCTCACTCTCCCGGTGTACTACATGTATCGGCCAACCTTGCTCACCAAAACTTGTACCACTTGTAGATTTATGTCGCGGAGGCCAAATATCATCTTCAGTTTCCAGTTGGTCTGTAGGCACCCTCTCTGCGTAGCCCTTTTTGATGATTTCTTGCATAAACCCTGTGTAGTCTTCCTGGAACCATTAATTCTTCACCATATTTCCTCTCAGGTGGTTAGCTCTTTGAAGGGCAATTGACTTGTTGTTCGGCAGCTGTGGTCTGCCATTTCTGAAGGGTAGTGGCCTTCTTCTTTCTTTGTTCCTTCTGACATTATTTTCATGAACCTTTGATCTTGAACAGACATTTGTTTTTGCTTATCTTCATTTGCCTCGTTATAATCGTTGTTCAAATACTCCGTCAACTGTTAGTCGAGACTGATCTTGTTGACATTAGCTTTATAATCGGGGCCCTGTTACGATTCTAAAGCTGGCCTATGTAGACCCTTGAGACCGTGACTGCAAGATTATAGCGTGTTATGTAGATGAATGCATGTGTTATATTAGCATTATCATGACCTGCTGCATGAGTCCACCACCTGCCGGGGGCTGTGCTGGGACCTGCTGCATGAGTCCACCACCTGCCGGGGGCTGTGCTGGGAGCTGCTGCATGAGTCCACCACCTGCCGGGGGCTGTGCTGGGACCTGCTGCATGAGTCCACCACCTGCCGGGGGCTGTGCTGGGACCTGCTGCATGAGTCCACCACCTGCCGGGGGCTGTGCTGGGAGCTGCTGCATGA